>NC_134405.1:90218411-90522911 GCF_038048845.1 Mixophyes fleayi | reverse complement strand
GTAAAGAAGGGGGAATGAATCAGAGCAAGCTGAACCTGAGCCCAGAAGCATGAGTGCAACTAACAGGATCAGAGCCGATGACTGAGGTGTGAAGACAAGGGAAATATGTAGATCGAGAGCATAGAGCTGAGGGGGGAAGTACAAAATATAACTGCCATGCTGAGCACAAAGACAATAAGTGAAGGAGTACAGGAGGGAAGATTGCTCACGGGTGCTTACACTCTAAAGGGGAGGTTAAGCAAACAAAGTGACACATAGGGGTGAGCCGGTGTAAGGGAAACTATAAAACAGATGGAAAGGATATACAGTCAGGATCGCCATCATGTGCTTTCTAATTATACATATATTACTATGTTATATTGCATCCCCAGAACTATGGTATATTCACTCCAGTGCATTGCTGGTATCAATTTGGTGTATTATTCACTATAATTATCACTATCATTGTTTAATAAATATATTTATATAGGGGCACAGTTCATGCACTGTATTGGCCAGGTAAACTGACCATGTCTATTTAGTGGTTGGCCTTGCCTAATTGAGCCCTTCATGCCCCAGTACGACACTGACAAACTACTCTTTAGTTTAAATATTGATATTGAATTAGGAAATTTTCTGGAAAAATAATATTATACACAGAAATTTAGGATTTTACATACAGGGAGATTCTAATTTAAAGTTATCCTTTTATATGCCACCATAATTTATATGTATCTATATAGAAACAATAAGGAATATGTATTTTCTAATAACACACTAATTTACATAATATTTTTATCAAACAACTTCTAATATATATATAGACAAGCAAGAGCCAAATGTGTTATATATTATAAGATACTAAGAATAGTGCTATACGAATGGTTAAGAAGAACGGCTATTTAGGGGCGGAGTTAAGCCCTAATCTGATAAGGTGGACAATTAAGCTTGACTATATAATGAGCACATTATGAGGGAGTACTTATCCCTGATGAAGCCTTGATGGTGAAACGCTTAGGAGACCCCAGATACGCAGTTACCGGACTGTTGTACAGCTAATTATATTCAATGTATACTCTGTAACACTATTTCCCAAGTGTGGAACGTAGAAATCAGTGTGCACTCCAAAGCTAGGCTGAAAACCGGAAGTTTGGTTTTTGGAACGCACTATGCATTCCATCTAACAGGAAGTCAGAACAAAAGCTAAGAACGGTCGGGTGCCGCTACAATCTAATAGCGAATTTGGATTTAAACTTCTACTGCACCATTACATGCGCCAATGGATCATCTTTGATGAGTCCTTTTGGAAAACAATCAGAGTTTATCATACTTGACAACTTTTCCTCGTTGGCTTCAGGGAGATCCTGGGGGAGGTGGGTGTGCGGTGTCGAGGCTTGACGAATCGCATCATTTTGGCCCCGCCCCTAAACAATTGTTACAATTTTGGTCAATTACAGCAGGGGCTGGGGCTAAAATGATGCGATATTTGGGTCATTAAGCTCCGCCACCCCATTTATCTATTGTGGGGGCAAGAATCGGGAGGTTGCCCTGCTCTCCCGGGAGCCTGGGAGGTCTCACAGAAATGCATGAGTCTCCCGGATATTCCGGGAGAGTAGGCAACTATGTGTTAAAGAAAAGCAGCTAATGAATCTCTAGGGACTGAAGTGTCTTTTACATTTCTGTCTCCATTACTGAAGTCATGTCGTCTTACCTGTCAGTTTATGATTAAATCTTGGTCTCCATGAAAATAGCCACCTCCATAGGCATCAATACATGGACATAGGACACAATTTCTGAACTGTGTCATCATACCACAGATGGCAAAGCCAACCACCAAGGCTGCCAAGAGGAATTCAGTGCCCCAGTAAAACAACTTCATGGGGCCCCGCTTTATAGTTGAGAAATTTTGTTTCAGCGGCAACAAAAATAGAGGTTTGGTCGTGCAATTGTGGGCCTGGCTATGCATCACTGGGCATGCCCAGGAAACCCTCCTACAGAAAAAAAAAACCTGCATTGTTGTGTACACCATTGAACGGTCACCAAAAATTGGGGTTGTCCCACTAGATTCACAACATTTCACACACTCTCCAGCCCTCTTCTACCTGTTCTTCTCACTTTCACCACCTGTGTCTGCAGGTTTCTTTAGTTGAGGATTGTCTGGATCCTGGATTGTTGGGGGCCCTATTTGGAAAAAAAATGACTACATTTAGAAAATTACAGCCCGCCCCAGCGTTAAATCAATTGCACCCACGATTAATAATTAAGCCTTCCTCCAGCCCCAACATTAAAATAATAGTATTCACTTTTAATAAATAAACCTATTTCCCCCCCTACAAACAGCACCAGCAATAAAATTAATAGTATTTACATTTCAGAAATATACCTATTTCCCACAACCGTCACTAACATTAAATAATTCATAGTCACATTTAATAAAGAGATCTCATTCTCCCCCACATTGTCTAATTCGATTTTCATTTGAGATTTATTCTGGGTTTCAAATTTAGCTTGTTGCTCAGGCTTAAGTACTTGTGGAATCTTGTGAATCTCCAGTGGCAGAATCTTCATCAATTCACTCATTGTTACCTTGCTGGTATCTTGTTGCAGAAATTTGTATCCTTTTTGTTTCATGCTGTAGCCTAACCGAAATGTAACCCTTGCATGAGCATTCCAGTTGGCACACTTTTTTTATTGAAACATGAACAGTACATAGGGCTTGCTTCCAAATATTGTAATATGCTATAAGTCAGGCTTATTTTGCTCCACTCCATATAGTACTTTTTCAGTAGCCTTACAGGTTAAACGATTTTGGAGATAGCAAGCTGTCATGATTGCTTCACCCCAATATGTCATTGGCATAGCTGCATCAAGGAACATACTTTTTTTTACCTGCTTTCACAGAGAATATAGTTGTTTTTTTTCTACCATATAATTCTGTTCAGGGTTCTATTGTACTGTGGTATAAAAAACAATTCTGTTATATTTCAAGATGGCTCAGGTACATTATCTGCATGTATTATCTGTGGCATACTGAGAAACTTGTTGCTTACTTGAGCAAGATATTCCTTGAGTTTCTACTGTATTTCATCCTTGTTGCTAATCTGGTAGACTATTGTGTATCTTGACTGATCATCAATGAACATAAGAATATGCTTCCATCTTCCTGGGATCTTAATACTCATTGACCCACACACATCCGTGAATATCAAGTCCAGAGACTGTTCAGCAGTGGAACTGCTGGTTCCTGGAAAACCTTTCTTTGTCATTTTCCTTTCAATCAGCAAGTGCATTTCATCAACATCTAAATGTTGATCGCTTCTGTGCACTTCAGCTGGTGTAATTCATCAGTGAGATTCTCTTCTGCAAGAGTGTGACTTTTGTCATGATGCAGCTGTCATCTTTCAATATCACAAATTTGCCTTAGTTTGTGAGTTTCTTTTTGAACAACTGCTTTCAAGAATTGGTACATATAATGCATTATTTACTGCCCTATCTCTGATGAGTGTAAAGAAGACTAGTAACCTTCCCCTATTGCCTCAAAGATCATGTACTGTCCTTTAGCTATGGTTACTTTATTCAAGCTGAAAGATGCAGGTTTTATCATTAGTCACTGCTCTGGAGTCAATTCACACTGTATTTTTGATGACGCATCCACATTGTGTTAAAGTCAGCTCAACACCTGAAGTGTTATCATCGTCTTTTATAGAAAGTTTGGACTCCATTTCATTGATTTGCTTATTCTGCTGTTTCATTCTAGCTTTAGGTAACCAGGGTGTCTATTTATCATTCATCTCCAAATTTGTCTATTAATGATCAATTCTTATTGCTGCTTATCTCAGTGGTAAGAAATTAATTTTCAGAGCTCTTTATCAATTCAGTCTAGCCAGGACAGTGCCGAATAGTGGCTGTCCAGTGAAGATTTGAACCCCCAGTGATATCTTTACATATATTGTAATGTATGTTCAAGCTGTCCTTGGTGTAGGCTATTCTGAATGCTATTCCCCCGTGACAAGAGGCGACTTGAAAAGCCACAGAAGCTTTGTGTGATGAAATGTTGTTAGATTGCAACATTTAAATGGCAATTTTGGTCTCCTCCCATACAGGGGACCCTCAGGTACTATGCTAATGTTAACAAAATAGTTTGCAAATAATTTCTTAAATAATATTTTTAATGTTGATAAAATATGATGCTAATGGTGAGCTTGGCTTCAGAGCAGCTCATTAGTGAGAGAGGAGTTGATTGACAGGGAGGAGGGGAGGAATATACAGCTTCCCGGGGAGGGATCTGGAAGAGCTCTCTCTTCAATGATCATTGTCCTCTCTGATGGAGCTGAAAAGCTAGGTAAAATGCGTGCCAGAGATGACTTTAGCATTTCAGTACAAGTGGCAAAAAGTTAAGCTTTTAGCCGCTTGATAATATGAATCACTTTACCGTATATAGATATATGGGGGCAGTGGTATTTGGCAATAACTATGTTAACACTGGAAAAACCTGCAGTTTTTCTGGTGTTAGCTAATTGATCAATTACAATAAACAATAAAAGAACCTTTCCCCTGGTGAAAACAACTGTAAAGTTAAAGCTTAAAAATCATTACTAAATAGGACTCCAGGGGGTAAATGTATCATACCCCGGTTTCATCAACTTGCGGGAGTTCGACGTCTTCGCATCTTAAATTTAAAGCGGCGCTGCCTTGTAAAGGGAAGTTTCCCTTTACAAGGCAGCGCCGCTTTAAATTTAAGCTGCGAAGACGCCGAACTCCCACGAGTTGAAGAAGCCGGGGTATGATACATTTGCCCCCAGGTCTTGAATACAAAATATTCATGTTTATGTTGATATCTATAGCCCTTACCCCTTTCCACCCCCTCCACTACACTGAAACTGCCCTGGCTAAAGTCACAACAATCTCCTCTTGGCCAAATCCAGGGGCCATTTCTTCCTTCTTATTCTCCTGGACCTTCAACCGTCCTGCTTCACACCCTCCACTTCATAGGCCTCCCTGACACCATTCTTTCTTGGTTCACATCCAACCTTGCAAATCGCTCCTTCTCTGTTTCCACCTATGGTTCCTCCTCCCCCTTCCACCCTTCCAGTTGGGGTCCCACAGGGCTCTGTTTTTGGCATTTTGCTCTTTTCACTATACACCTCCTCCCTGGGTGAACTCATCAGCTCCTTCAGCCGCCAGTACCACCTCTATACTGACGACACTCAACTCTACCTCTTATCTCCTGATCTCGCTCCCTCCCTCCTCTCTGGTATCCACCTGCCTCTCTGACATCTCCTCCTGGATGTCCTCTAGAGTTATTAATCTCAACATTGCCAAAACCAAAGTCATTGTCATCCCTTCATCTAGAACCTCCTCACTCTTCAACCTCTCTATCACTGTTGACAATTCTACTATCTCATCTGTTCTCCGCTGCCTGGGTGTCAATCTTGACTCCTCTCTCTACTTTGCAACCCACATTCAGTCTCTTGCCAAATCCTGCCACTTCCAGTTATGCAACATTGCTCGCATCCAGCCAATTTAGTACCTGTCACTTTGTATAACGTTAGGTATTTTTAACTTGTCACTATTTTATGTATCAGCATTTCACTGTCAGTAATGTTGGCATTTTTGGCTTGGCAATTATGACTACCACCGCCCTTTCAGCAGCATCTTCACTTTAAACTTCCTTAACTGGTAAACTTGGCTTGTCAGAGTGGCCATTGTGAACATTATTGACTTGTTATTACCAGCCATTTTTGCTTCCAACTTTGTCCTGGACAGAAAAGCAGATAATGCAGGATATAGTCGAGGTGTATTGGAGATGTATAATCTAGAGCAAAACTTTAAACTGCTTACTATTCTGAAGCAACACAATTCACAGACAACTGTGAGTTTTGATTATCCTGTACTTAATTTTAAACTTTATTAACAAACCTACAAAACAGATATAGTAGAGTAGTTTCCACAATAAACAGATAAACAAACACTATTATAACAGCTATTAAAATATGGCATTATAATTTGAATTCTTCCTTGCATATATGTACAGTCATCTCTGACTTTTAGTATGCAGATTATAATGAAAGTCAAGCGACCATACAACTCTACGAACCACATAAAAAACTGAAACAAGTAACAATACAGAGTGCATGTTCTAATGAATTTGGAACCAAAAGAAATGTTATTTGGAGACAACTGAACACTTAATAAACACACCATATATAAAACTGAAATATTACAGGAGGTAAGCAGGCTAAGCATTGGAAATTTTGTAGTGAATCTCAGTATTGAATTACCATATAGTCCACTAATGCATTAAGAGAGATGTTAAATTTCATAGTGCAGTATAATAATGACTGACATGTAACGTAAAACACAATGGGCTGCTACATGATCAATCCTATTTCGTCTTCATGTATCCATTTTATTTCCCTACTGTATTAAGAAACAGAGAAGTGTGAAGTTAAATGAAAACTAAATTTACATTAAACATCTGCGTTATTGATACCCTGGCACACTGTGAGTGTGGGATTTTTAAATATATCTCTCTTTAAACTCTGCATTGCTCCCTATAGGTCCATAGCATTACTAAACATAGCTTAAAATAGACCTACTTTTTATTCTGCTAAAATATTAATTTCAGTTATCACTTTCACACACAACCATTTTTTACTGCAGAATTAAGTTATCAAAAGGCATATTAATGCCAATTGATTTGAAGCCAGCCATATTGCAGATTTTAATCCAGGCCTTGCCATTAAAGCAAAAAAATACATCTTACTGCTGAATGTACAAAATATTTTAATAATTGATACAGTACCTCATTGTGGACCTAGTAATAGGCACAGCTATTACCCAAAAGCAATATTGAACTCATTATTGTAATTAAAAATACTACTATCTGTTTTCTCCATTGTTCACCAAATTATATTAGAGCAGAATAACTTTTTTCCTTTAAGCAGAGCAAAAAATACCCTTTGGTGGATGTGACAAGGTGGACCTCCTCTGCCACCCTGTCATTTTGCTGGGGACCGGTTGGGCCTGCCTTGCCAAGGATCCTCTTTCTTTATTCAAAAGGCGCCACCTCTAGACGCTATAGAGGGTGGTCTGATGCCACCACCAGGCTTCTTCATCAGCACCTGAACTGCTTCCTTCTGGGTAACTCTTGCTGCTTGTGCACCCCCTTGCTGGGCACCTGGGCTTGTACCCCTGACCTCTTCCTTCAAATCAAGTTTGCTGTTGGTGGTTCCCCTGGCCTCTTATAATGCCCAGAGCTGCATGAAAGCAGGCAGAGCGTTGTTATTAGGCACTGGGTCCCAAACCTCAGAACAGCTGGATAACAAATTAGAGTGGTCTAACCTGTAGGTCACAGGAATTACATTATTAAGTAGGTGTCAAAATAGGATCTTTAAACAGCAATGTTTATTGCTCAGAAAGGCTCCTTATAAGGATTAGTTAGAGGTACTAGTGATCATCCAGAAGTTCAGGTGGTATATATATATTTTACATGGACAGCTGAGCTCTTTTTTGTATAGTTTAAAACACATAACCAAGCAGGAGGTAATCCAGCCTCTTGCCCCTATAACCTAACCAGACTGATTCATGCAACCTGCACGTGAATTAGCCTGGATGGGGTACCTTCTAACATTGTAGCCAGTGGCAGGGTGGAGTGTACTTCCCCAAAGTACATGAGCTACCAGAGAGAAAGAGGCTCAGCTTTCTTTCCACGTCTGGTGCCAGTAAGCCCCCTCTAGAGACTCCTTCCCTCCCACCCTCTCAATCACTATTGGTTCTACTATCATCTCCTCTTCACCCCAAGTTCGTTGCCAGGGGGTCGCCCTTGACTCCTCTCTCTTCTTTACCCCTCACATACAATCCATTGCCCAATCCTTCTGCTTCAACTTTCGCAATATAGCCCAGCTCAGACCCTTTCTCTCCACTGATGCCACCAAAACTCTCATCCTCTCTCTCATTATCTCCCTCCTAGCTTACTGCAAACTCCTCCTTACTGGCCTCATCCGCTCCCATCTCGTTCCACTTTAGTCCGTACTGAACGCTGCAGCCTGACTTATCTTCCTCTCCCGCCAGTCCTCATCTGCCTCTCCTCTCTGTCAATCTCTACACTGACTGCCACTCCGGTTCAGAATCCTCTTCAAACTCCTCACATTCACTTATAAAGCCATCTCTAATGTCACTGTTCCTTATCTCTCCGACCTCATCTCCACTCATGTTCCTTTTCGCCCTCTACGGTCTTCCAACAACCACCAGCTCACCTCCCATCTGGTCACCACCTCTCACTCCCGCATTCAAGATTTTTCCAGTGCTGCCTCCCTTCTCTGGAACAATCTACCCTGTGCTATCAGGATCTCCCCCAGCCTGTCTCGCTTCAAACGCTCCCTCAAAACCCATCTGTTCAGATTAGCTTATCCTTCTTCCATCTATCCCTGCCCTCCTCTAACCCTCTTCACTATCCTTCTACACTTACCATACTTTACCTCCCTCTCACTCTTCCTTCACTCCTTTCTACTCACGTTCATCCCTTCCTTTAGAGTTCTCATCCCCCCACCCTATCTCCCCTCTCTGTGACTCCTGTCAGTCACCCCCTCTCCCTTAGATTGTAAGCTCCCTTGAGCAGGGTCCTCCAGCCTCATATCCTCTTCCTCCTGTTTACCTCTGCCCCCAGCTCCTCCCCTCTATCTTCTTTTCGTCACCCGACTCCTGCCGCTGTCCTCCTCTTCTCCCTTGACTCTGCATCTTCACCTTTGCCTGATCCTGTTAGTGGCACCCACACTCAGACTCATTCTCCTTTCTTCACTCCACACCGCCCTTCCTCCCTTCCCACTCTATCGGTGCACTGGTAGTTACTTTTAACTATTTGCCTGTGCACCTGCTCTCTGTTGAGTTTGTAATTTTTTTTACTGTTTGCAACTTATTTGCACCTTTTGTACTTATTGCAGTTTGCAATGCCTGTATGCTGTGTACTGTTACCCTGTACTATTGTCCCTTGTTCTATGTACAGCGCTGTGGACCCTGTGTGGTGTTTTATAAATAAACAATAATAATAAAAAAAGTGTAGGGTGGGAGATTTATCTTTAAATTTTTCACCTAAAAATACTTTCATGGACCCTGCCTAGGAATCTGGATCTTCTCCATGGCCAAAATTGGCTTGAAGGAGAAGGCAGCCCCAGGCGGTGGGGTCCCGCTCAAAACTGGATTACCAGGGAGGTAGAAACATTTAGTTTTATTAAAACATATTATAATTTATTAATTATACATTTGTTTAAATACATTTTTATTTTGATTAACCCTTCCAGCGCTGTGTGCTGGTTATTTACTGGTGCTGCAGCTCCCATACATTAAATACATCCATCTACATTTCATTTATTCACATTGTCAATCTCCGGCACTCATGTGGTTCTCCGTACATTTACAGATGGCCCTGGCCACAGTGTAGATGTGGTCCTAAATTGCGCCTAGATTTCCATGAAATCGTATGGGTTTGAGGAGCAATATGGTGGCGTTTGGGGATGACCAGAAGTTTCTACTGGCCAATGGGAAGAGTTGAGATACAATATTATTTAAATTGGTGGAAAGGGTGCATTTAGCATTCATTGCTGTGTGAAAGGGCACACAAAAATACAGCCTAGAGCTTATACTTCTAATAGGACACATTTTGCCACATCCAGTTGTACTTCAGTGGAAAATCACATTTTTAGTATTACTATGACTGATAAAAAAAGATTCAAACAGACAAAAGTGCCAGATGTAATAAATGCAGTCCCAGCGTGCCTTAACCCTCATGATTTATTTAAGCCATTAACAAAGCTAAACTGAGCAATATTTTTGGATAAAAATTTAAATTTAATAAAAAGGGTCACCCAGAACAGAGAGTAAGTGTGCACCTTGTTATATGCTGGTCGGACCTTCCAAGCACATGGTTTCATAACAGTCATTTTGCAATGCCTATCCTGTGTGCTTTGTACATGAGATCCAGCGCCGTAGCATAGTAAAGAAATGTGCTACCGTCATTTTTGACCAAAGTAGAACTTCATTAGTAAAAGCATTGTACTTTTGTAATGACATCTTCAATTATATTAGTATCCTTTATTTCTAAGGTGCCACAAGATTTCTGCAGTACTGCACAGATTGCAAACAGTAAAGTAGACCATAAAAGGTATAACAGCACAGAACAATAGACAAGTACTACCAAAACTTAAAAAGCTCTAAGCGAAGCCAGTACCAGTGCAACTGGAACAGAAGTAATAAGTATTGAGACAGGAGGGGAAGAGGGCCATGCTCATAAGAGCTTACAATCTAAAGTGAGTGTAAACAGACAACAGGCAAAAGGGGAGTCAGAGGAAGGAATCAAGAGCAAAGGGAGCACTTAAAAAGGATGGGGAATGAGAGAGGGCGCAGAGAGAAAGCAAAGAGAGAATGGATGGTGGAAGGCTTTTAAGAACAGCTGAGTTTTCAATGCCTATTTGAACTAGTGCACAGACTAGGGGAGAGTCAGATAGGAAAGGGGAGGTCATTCCAATGGAGGGAGGCAGATAAATCTTGGATTTTGAATGGGAAGTAGTGATACGAATTTAGGAGAGGCAACGGTTATTGGCTGATCACAGGGGATTTGAGGGAGTATGTGTGGATAGGAGATGTATGGAGCAATGGAGTAAGAGAGGGCCTTGTAGGTGAGGGTGAGTAGTTTGAAGAGGATTCTGGTAGAGGATGGGGAGCCAGTGTAAGGCAAGGCAGAGAGGGGAGGCAGAAGAATAGCGGTTTGAGAGGAAGATAAGTCTAGCAGTCCCATTAAATATAGAGCCAAGGGGTGCAAGGTGGGAATTTAGGGTTCTAATCCCAAACACTACATTAATACATTTAAATCTCTTCTCAACCCCCCCAAACCAGTCTCTCTGACTAAGATCAATGCTCAAGATCCTGAATTTTGCACAAGTTTAACAAGATCTATCATGAAATTGAATCCTCTTAATCCTTCTGCTCAATTCCTTTTTTGCACCTTCTCATCATTTTATCTTATAAATGAAGATAATGAGCCCGATTCATTAAGGAAAATTAAAAAACAATTGAGTATGTTTTCTTAATCGAGTTTTCTGGACAAAACCATGTTGCAATGCAAGGGGTGCAAATGAGTTTATTATTTTTAGAGATGCTCACTGACCCCCGTGTTTTGGTTTTGGATCTGGATTATTTGACTGTTTTCCTCTCTTAGCCTATTGGCAATGCAGCCATCGTCTTTGGGTGTATAATACACCCTACACTTATAGTAAAATATATAAAGAAATGGACAAAGGCAGTTTGGTTTCTGTCTCTCTAGGCCCCCCTCCACTTGTAGAAAATACTAAAAAATTCAGCTGTTATAGACTGTACAATATAAATTGAAATGGAAAAAGGCAGTTTGGTTTCTGTCTCTAGACCCCCGCTTCCCCCCGCCCTCCACTTGTAGTTGAATAGAAAAAGAGCAGCCTGCATAGACTGTAGAATTAGAATATAAAAAGAAATGGAGAAAGGCAGTTTGGTATCTGTCTATATCAGACCCCCTCTCCACTAGGAGTAAAATAGAAAACTATTCAGCCGTTATAAACTCTAGAATATAAATAGAAATTGAGAAAGGCAATTTGGTATCTTTCTGCATCATAATCATCAACATCATCATTAGTGCCCTCGTCGTCTACAGAAATCTCCTCCTCATCCTCTTCTAATTCCAAAGTGGCATCCTCAATTGGTGTATCACCAGCTACACTTGGGCTGTTACATCACCAGAACTGCTGAAAGGATCCTTCTTTATGGGTACACTGTCACTAACAGAATGCTCACGATTAGATCTACCACTGGTGGATAGACTCTCCACAGGGATTGGTGTCATTTCTGATTCAGAGCATACTTTATCCTCTAATGCCTTACTGTTTTCTTGCAGCTTGGCTTTGACGCGTAACAGTAGTTGTGCACCACTTTTAGACTCCAAATGACTTGGTCTTGCTTGGTCACGAGTGACCATACAAGAAGAAGGCTCGGTAACATTTTTGGATCTGCCACTAATAGAGAAAGGCGAAGGCCTCATTCTCTCTTTGCCACTGCATGTGTAGAATGGCATGTTAGCAATTTTTTTTTTATCGGCAGTTAACTTTTCCTCAGTTACACTTCTTTTTCGCTTCAACACGGTAAAAAAAATTTGGGTGTGTGTTTTTTTGCCTGATTTCAAAAGACTGTGTAATTTGACATCGCCTTTCCCAGATGACGTACTGGGAACACTACCATCAGGACTGGTGACAGAACCTGGTTGCTGATTCTGCTCATATGTGGACTGCTTTGAATCCATTATAATGAGGCCAAAGCACTTGTAGTGCTACAAATTGTTTTAGATACTGCTGACAAATATGACTTTTGACAGCCAGAAAAATTACAGTAAAACACTGGGGAATATGGGACACCCCAAAAGCACTTGGAGTGCTAAAAATATTTTTTTATACTGCTGACAAACAGGACTTTTGACAGCCAGAAAAATGAATGCAAAAGAATGGGGGGACACCCCAAAAGCACTTGGGAGTGCTAAATATATTTTTTTGACACTGCTGCCAAATAGGACATTTGACAGCCAGAAATATTAATGCAAAAGAATGGGGGACACCCCAAAAGCACTTGGAGTGCCTGAAACTGAACAAAAACCCTCCTCTATCCTCCTCTTACTGCTATAACAACTGGTATTAAGATTAGAATGGTATTGACAAATATAACTTTTGACAGCCAGAAAAATTACAGTAAAACACTGGGGAATATGGGACACCCCAAAAGCACTGGTATTGCTAAAAATTATTTTTTTATACTGCTGACAAATATGACTTTTGACAGCCAGAAAAATTACAGTAAAACACTGGGGAATATGGGACACCCCAACAGCACTTAAAGTGCCAGAAATTGAAAAAAAACAACCCTCCTCTATCATCCTCTTACTGCTGTAACAATTGGTATTAATATTAGTTTTGTCTAGAATAGAAAAATAATGTGTCCAATTACTGCTCTGTCCCTGCGCTGATATAGCCAGTGTGACCTAACCATGCTTTCTCCCTCTGTCAAATGGCGATGGATTGCTGTGGAGACTGGTATTTATGCTTTTATGCTTTTCAAATCTCGCGAGAACCGAGCTCAGAAATACGAATACGTCACAGTGAAGTTTTGCCTCAATTTCCAATCCGACCGGGCGAGAGAGTACCAAGCGTGCTCAGCTCGGTATTCGGATAGGCTAAATTCGGTAGGATTTGGATCTCGGGGAACCGAGCCCGTCCATCTCTAATTATTTTGCACATAAGGAAAATACTGGCTACTTTTTCATACTTGATAGCTTATTTGTACACTGAAATTTAAAGTTGATTTAGGACATGCCCTACCCAACTATAAGTCTAACAGCACATTTGAAAGTTACTTCCACCTCCAATGCAACATGGTATTGCCTTACTTGCTTACTTTTGCTTAACTTTCCTTAATGAATCAGGCCCAGTGTATTTACTTGCTTCTTCTTCACCCAATCTACTAAGTGTCCTCTTGGCACAAAATTATCACAAATCAGTTGATTGCTCTCTCCTGTTCTCATTCCAGTTATGACTAAAATTTGCAACCTATCTTTCCTTCTCCACTTGATGTTTCTATCATTAATCATGTGGTTAATTTCTATCCAAAATCTATCTCAGACTAGAGCCCCATTTCTCAACTTCCATGTAGAACAAAGCCGTTGAGTAGCTTGCCTACACTCACTCACACAACCTATCAGAGCTTCTAGAATCAGGCTTTCATTCTCAACACTCCACAGAGACTGCACTACCAATGGTGGTCACAATTTTATCACTGCCAAATCTAAAGGACACTATTTCCTTCTAATTGTCCTGGACCTCTCTATTGCATTGACATTGTTGACTAGTCACTGCGCATACAATCGCTACTTTCACCAAGTCTTCAGGACAATGACCGATCCTGGTTCTTACTTATCAAAACAATCTTTCAATGTTCAATTGGTTTGATCCACCTCCCTCTCATTCCTCGATCAATTGAAGGCCCTAAGCTCCTCTCTATCTATATCACTTCTTTTGGAATACTATTAAGCTCCCTCTTTCAGCATCTTCTCTATGTGCATGATACCCAAAATTATCTTTCCCCGCCAGAATTCCTGCCATCTGCATTGGCCCACATTACTAAATGTCATTCTGAGATTTCATCCTGGATTTCCTCTTGTCACATCAAACACAATAATTCAAAAACTGAGCTAATAATATTCCCACCAGCCAACAGAAACTACCTGTCTTACTCTGTTGACAATACGAAAATAAATTCTACCCCTCAAACTTTCTGCCTAGGTGTCATCCTTGGCTCACAATTCTCCTTTGCCCTCCACATGCAATCTGTATCCAAATACTGTTACAGAAATCTGATAAACATTTCCAGAATTTACAAGGATCTCACACAAGAGAGCAAAAACTTTAATTTATGCACGCATCTCACACATTGACCATTGCAATTCCCTTCTACTGATTCCCTTAACTTGACTTGGCATGGCTATAATCTATTCTGAGTGCCGTGGCTTTTCAAATTTTTCTTGCAAAATGGTCTTCTACTGCTACTCAGCTCTGTCAGTCCCTTCATTGTTTGCCCATATTTTACTAAATCAACTATTAAATACTTTTAATAATATACAATAGCATTAACAAAACTGCACCAACATATTTTCTTCACATGTCTCAAATATCACTCAACTCACCCCCTTTGCTCTGCCAGAGATCTGTGTCTCTCATCCATACTCATTATCTGCACCCCTTGTTATTATTCTTTATTTATAAAGTGCCAACATACAAAGGAAACTGTATTGTGATACAGATAAAGATAAATAATATATACAATGACATGAAACAGAATAATGGCCTTGCAGAATGAGCTTAGAATCTAAGAGGTTGTGTGGGTACTGTAAGGTAGAAGCTTTATCAGCCACCAATATTAAATCAGCCATTGCCAACTAACATTTCTGTGCAGCTACCGGTGATGTACAATGTGCTACAGTTGGAATGAGGAGAGAGTGAAAGTTGGAGACATGAAAGGTTAATTAGTCATTGTAGAAATCTTAAGACAGTCAGCTACTTGCAACCATGAGTGCTGTATAGACACTCTTGTGGTTATTCAAGAACTAGGAGTAGATGTGTGGTTGATATTTTCCTTTGACACCATGCTCACTGCTGGACACAGAGCGAGTATATTTGTTCCCCATGTTTGCAGGTGCATACAAATATTACCCAGGGAGCAACAGAGATGGCAAACGCAATGATAGTTAAATTAACCTGGTCCAGCAGGAGATGGTATTCCGATAGATATTCGAAACAAAGCCTGCCCTTGGTGTGATGACACTCTTCGGCACTACCATGTAATTTCCCATTGCCTTCAAACATTATTTTGCTGATTAATAATTGTGAGAAGATGAGTATGAGGACTGTAGGGCATATAGTCATCTCTAACTGCTGTCCGCATATAATCCCTTTCCCGGTTGCATTATTTTTTCAGGCTGCACCCACTCTATGGAATTCAATCCCTCATACAGCAAGACTTCTAGATGAACCAATATGTACTACATGGCACCTAACCAAAAAATAGTATTTAGTTCTATAAGGTTCAAGTGGAATATACACATATAAAAGGGATGTTCCACATGATCTGTGCAGTATGGACATTAGGTAAGTTGTCTCTGTGTGTGATTTGACAAATGCAATCACATACATCAATAGCGACTGTTATTTCAGTGATACAGTGCAAGAGAATTAATACTGTGCAGCTGTTCATACCTACATAATGAAAACAAATATTGAGAATTGTACTCTCTTGAAAACTAGCTAAGAGGCACTGAGCAGCTGTCAGTACATATTTAGTGCATAATAATCATTTGCATCATTTACATTAATGGACATATTTAAAACCCACTAAAGTCATTGTATCTCCATTTTTTCTTTTTGTGTTTCAAGCAAAATAAGAAGCTATAAAATGTTAATTTTGCAAGACTTGCTTTTCTCTCTGTCACTTTAAGTTTTCTTACACTGGTGCCTATTTATGAAGCCATAAACCATGCAGAAACGGCTTTTTCTGCATGGTTTAGGCATTTTTAAGTCAATTACATATGCGACAAAAGCCTAACACAGGAGATATCGTAGATATCTCCTGCACTAGTCTAAGTTTTCAATTTAAAACGGCAATGTCGGGACCCCACAGGGAGACTGTTTAAACGGGGTCCCGACATTGCCGCTTTAAATTGAAAGGCATGAAGAGCGCACTGACATCACACAGTGGTGCCGGAGACCTGGACAGTTGGAAGGAGGTGCTGTCATTCTTCTGCTGGCATCGGAGATCTGCACAGTCGTATTTCAGGTAAGTCTGTCATTCTACCTGTCGTGTTTGCATTCAATTGTTTTTTTATTGTAGGTCTCCTCTGTGTCTGTGTCATCAGCATCGGCAACCCGTACCCCAGCCCTTTGATATACAGTATGATTGTACTGACCTCTCTGTGATTACTGCTTTTTACTCATATTCCTAGTCATGCATTATGGAACAACTGGATTTATTTTTAAGATTTGCAGTTGACATAAATCAAATGTCTGTCAATTACTCGCTAATAAATATTCCCTAATTTAAAGTGGGGAGACCTTGGGGTCATGTAGACTTGAACGGATTTGCATTCTAAACAAGCAGGAAACAAGTGCAAGCATGAAAATATGTGCACCAACAGATCCACCGGGTTTAAATTAGGAGGAACAAATGTATATACTTATGCAACATTATAGCTTACAGATAGCATAGAGATGTGGCTTGACAGTGTTAGTAGTGAATGAGAGTTTTCATTACCCTATTTGCACACAATAATAATGTAGTACATTGTCATTTAAACAAATTAAATTCAAAACATCTGTTGCTTTCCCCTTCAAAAATGAAATGGGAAACTTCTTTCCTGCTGCGTTCTAAATGAAAATTTCAAATCAGCAAGGCCAATAGAAGGCTGAACCTTCATATAATATAGCAGACATAATAGTAATTTATGTTTTATTAGCTAGATGTGTCAAATCTCAATCAGCTAAACAGAAACAGCAAGCTAGTGTTGCCGATTGCCACCTTCATCTTTACGCATTGATTTACCAGCCCTCCAATACCCACAAGAGATACAACCCCTAAAGTGTGCTTATGCAGCTACGCATACCTCAGTCACAATTATGTAAACCTACCCTTACTGTACTCAGCTAAGGCTTCTCTCCCCTTCCTTCCCTCATTTCACCTCTCCAGTCGAAAGACGTAGTATTATTTGGTGTGTAAGTGTAATACAGAAATGTGTATTTTATGCAAAAAATACAGATGTACGACCAAGTCTACACAGTTGTTTTAGGCTCCCACAGCAAGACCACATATCCTGTTATTCCCAGACCAAAACCTGGGCTGGCCCAAATCCTGAGTTGGCCCACTGTGCAACTGTACCTCCTGCACAACATAGCTCACTGCGGGATTCCCTTATCAGAATTTTACACACAGAAATACTGGCAAAGGTTGTTTTAATGCACCTCTGCTGGTGGTTAGTGTCCCAAACTGACCCCCAAGCTGGCAAGTGCTCAGAATTGACCAATCACTGCCAGGATATGTGCTTCTATTAAGCAGAAGAATTATTGGCTGATGTCTTTTGTCTCTTACACTGAACTGAGAGAAAATTAAGCTCTAACAGTCAATATTAATGGCTGTAAGATGCTCTGTCTCTCTGCAGTGGGGTAACAATGAATATCACCAAAGTTCTCACTGTGAAAAAGCCTTAGGAGACCTGCCATGGAAACCTGATACACATACACATCAATTGGGGAGAACTGACAACATGGCGACTGTGCTTATCACATTGTCTAGACCCTTTAGCTGTCAGTGTCTGTCTGGAAGTCTAGCGTTAGGACCAGTAACCAGGCAATTGGTCCCTACACATATTGGGTAGCCCTTAAGCGGATGGAAACCCACAAGAACAAATGGGAGCTGACCAAGCCCTCCCTTACCAGGCAAAACCAATAGATCCACAAAAAATGTATCCAATAGTAACAGCATTGAATCTGATGCAATCTGGTGCTAGAAACAGAGGAGACTTATTATATTTTGACTCTGAAAGGGATAAATTGGTTTAAACATAATTAAATAAATAAAATGAATATTATCAAATGACAAAAATGAAAGGGCTATGGATTCTGGGGGTAGCATTCTCAAGGGGACAGTGTTTGATGCCCACAATTTGCAGCAGAGCCTTTGGGCTACCAGTTATGCCATTGTTACAAATGGGCATTTATTGTCCTTTCCTTTGTTCCAGTGCACTACTGTGATCACAGCAGCAGGACTTGAAGCCTGCCTCTAAGCCTGCCTCTAAGACTGAAGCCTGCCTCTAAGACTGAAGCCTGCCTCTAAGCCTGCCTCTAAGACTGAAGCCTGCCTCTAAGCCTGCCTCTAAGCCTGCCTCTAAGACTGAAGCCTGCCTCTAAGACTGAAGCCTGCCTCTAAGCCTGCCTCTAAGACTGAAGCTTGCCTCTAAGCCTGCCTCTAAGCCTGCCTCTAAGACTGAAGCCTGCCTCTAAGACTGAAGCCTGCCTCTAAGCCTGCCTCTAAGACTGAAGCCTGCCTCTAAGCCTGCCTCTAAGACTGAAGCCTGCCTCTAATACTGAAGACTGCCTCTAAGCCTGCCTCTAAGACTGAAGCCTGCCTCTAAGCTTTAATCAGATTTCATTATATATATATATATATATATATATATATATATATATATATATATACATACACTTTAATTACTGATTAATAAAATAGATTATCCTCTAACATATTTGGTGCATTATATATATTGCATATATGTAGGTAATATAATCAAAAAATGGTGTCATAGTATCAATGATATTATTATTATTGATCATATTTTAAATGTGCATCATCATTGCTAGTTTTAATGTGCGTTATCCACAAGGTTTATAATATGGGATATCAATTTTATTTGTAGTGTGCTTTATCAATGCTATTTTGATGTGCGGTATCATTGCTAGCTTTAATGTGCAGTATTAATGCTAGTTTTGATGTTCGGTATTAATGCTAGTTTTAATATGCGGTATCATTGCTAGTTTTAATGTGCGGTATCAGTGCTAGTTTTAAGTTTGCATATGTTGCATGTGTATATAACATTTTTCATTATGTGCATTTTTGTAAAGGTTATTTATGCATATATATGTTTTTGGTTAAATTATTTATTTTCATTGTTTATAATTTATAATAATAAAGTACCGCTAATTAAGTAACACTAAATTAGCCTCTTTTTATCTTATGAAGTATATATTGTACCGAAAAACACCCTTTAAGGATGGGCCGCTACTTATGGGCCAGTGCTGTGTGCTTGCCCCCTGGGCTAAAGTCTGCCAGCCCTCCCCTGAATGCAGGTGTCCTAAGGAGAGCTCAGGGAGGACAGAAACCTTCTGTGGAGCAGAAGGGCAAAAGTTTGATGCAGTGAGCAATAAAACATATAATTTCTTAGAGCTTTACAAATGAGCTACAGATGAAACATAGAACTCTTGAATGACATGGAAACTGCTCACACTGCTGTGCGATCTAGCACCTGGTAACAGATAGGGTACTTCCAGTAAGTTCCTATTTTTCCTATGTGATGCATGTTTTATTATACAGGGATTACCTAACTTGATGCATTAGTTAAGAAAATTCCGTAGAAGAGCTGATTTCAATTTTCAAAGCAGAAAAATACAACAAATGAACCAAACCCATTGGAAAGCGGTTTGCCTTTCAGTTTCCACTCAGTGCTACCTCTCATGCAAAATGCTGCTCATGTATAGAAAAATAAAATACTAATGCAATTGCCATTAAAGTGATTGTCTCTCACTGCACCTGAGCATATTTATCAGAAATGTGAATTAGACATAAAGAAACAGATAAATTGCTTGTTTATTCCAAATGGTTTTTTAACACCCATCAACAAGGTTACATTTTCTGCCTGGGAAAGCTTTTAGCATTACCATAATTTTTCCAGCTTTTCAACAAATTCTCATTATTGTGCTTATTATCTGTACTTTAAATGCCATTTTTACAACCAAAATGTTACTATGAAACAGTAAACTGATTTGCAAAGAGATGTAACAGAGGCATTCTGTAAATGAATTCATGCATTCTTAACTGTTTAACTCCAAGGACCTATAGTGCTGAAGATCCTTTATTCTATCATTATTCACATGTATATTTTGACTAGGTATAATTGAGATTATGATAACTAGAGCCATAACAAGAAAAGTTAGTGCCCAGGCCGAGAGTCACCACTGGCACCCCCCCTCCAATCTTGAGTGGATGCTGCCTCCCATCATCGGTGTTCTGCCAAAGGAGATGTAGCTATCCTGCTGTTGGGGCTCTCACATTGAGGAGGAGAAAGAGGGAAGGGAGGGGATAGAGAGACTCACAGATTGATGGGTAGACATAGGAGAGGGGGGGACTAACATGGTGAGAGGGAAACAGAGGCTCAGAGACTGAGGGGGTGCCAGAGGAGTGGGGGAGACTCATATGTTGAGGGGGAGACAGAGGTGAGGGGGAGACCCACATGCTGAGGGGGAGACCCACATGCTAAGGGGGAGACAAAGATGAAGGGGGAGACCCACTTGCTAAGGGGGATACAGAGACTCATAGGCTGAGAGAGAAAGAGGGAATTGAGAGAGAGACTCACAGGGTGAGGGAAAGACACTCACATGTTGAGAGGGGGATCGATGGAGAGACTCACAGACTAAGGGGGGGCGGTAGGGATGAAAGATGAAAGGTGAGAGACAGAAGGAGAGACTAACATACTGAGGCCATTATTGGAGCTTTACTTAATTTACTTACCAATATTGATGGACTGGTAACTGTAAAGCGAAGGACTAGTTGGGAGCGTTCTGTGCTGCACTGCACAGGTGTTCCTTATTCTACCATCACAGGTGGCCGTGGTGATGGACAATCGCCTCCGCAGCATGGTGCCCCCCATCACTGATACCACATTCTTCAAGCCTTGGCTTTGTGGTGGCACCAGATGGATATCTGGGGGCTGTATTTGATGAAATAGCAGGAGGCCATGCCGACCCCTCCTCCTTGTGCCCTGGACTCTGGCTGCACCACCCTTGTTACGACCCTGGTGATAACAGATTAAAATAATTTTTCTAATTAAGTTTTTGAGAACAGTCAGTATTTAACTTATGTGCAAAACAGAACACTCATTTGCACCCCTTCATTGTAACATGGTTTTGTCCAGGAGACTGAAATAAGGATCCTCTTCATTTAAGATCCTTAATGAATCAGGTCCATAGTTGGGATACATGCAAACTAGCTACATCTGTGCTAACTGGTCAGCTGATCTAAAAAAATACAAAAAGTAAACTATTGGGCTTAGTCAGGCTTGCTGAGAGAACCAAGATGGTGCAATAAACTATGCTTTACTGATCAGCAGCCCAGCACAGGTTATATTAAATAATACATTCCTTTTATATACTTTTAAAAAAACAAAGATTATTTTTTTTTTTTGTTTCTGCACAGATGTGAAGCACAAATTGAGATGAGGTTCAGATTAGGAGAGGATGAGAGTAGTAGCAGTTGATATACATACCGGGGAAGTTTATTATTATTATTATTATTATTATTATTATTATTATTATTATTATTATTCTCAACTGTTTGTGTACCTCTGTTCAAGTACTGCAGATTGGTGGATTGTCTAGTATGATTGTTCACATATCTGACTACTAGTAGAAAGAGTTACTAATAATAATTTTTAAATCTAATCATTTGGTTACAGAATAATGGGTTAATCCTGTCCTGGAAAAACAGGCTTAAATATTGTATTTAAAAATACATTGTATTTTAACTTTATATTATATTGTAGCCCCCTATACACTGGGCGAGTGGGGGCATTATGGGTGCATGGTGTTTTGCACAGGCACCTCCAGTTAGCTCGGTGCGTTCTCCCCTAATCTCAGGCTCTGTGAGTTCAAAGTGTTAAAAGACCCTTGCACATGCAAGTTTAATATCCAGCACTTTGATACTTGAGATGACAAGCACACTAGTGCAGAACATATACAGATGTTGAATAAATGGCTGCCAGAACATCTCACATTGGATTCATAGTTCAATTAAACAGGATTGATCATTCTTATAAATACACTGAATACAGAATGTAAGTGTCTACTTGGTAATTTAAAACAACATGAAATGATGTTCTGACAGACACAGATTATTAGTAACTCATCTTATTTTAATTCAGCAAAGTTAATGGGCAGCACAGTGGCTTAGTGGTTAGAAATTCTGCCTCACATAATTCAATTAAACAGGATTTATCAATCTTAGAATTACACTGAATACAGAATGTAAGTGGCCAGTTGATGATTTCAGACAACATGAAATGATGTTATGAACAACAGATTATTAGTAGAGATGGGCGGGCTCGGTTCACTGAGATCTGAAACCATCCGAATTTCGCCTATCCAAGTACCAAGCCGAGCACGCTCAGTAATCTCCCGCCCATTCGGAATCGAAATCGAGGCAAAACGTCATCGTGACGTATTCGTATTTCTGAGCTCGGTTCTTGCGAGATTTGAAAAGCATAAATACCAGCCTCCACAGCAATCCATCACCATTTGACAGAGGGAGAGAGCAGGGTTAGGTCACAGGATATATCAGCGCAGGGACAGAGCAATAATTGGACACATTATTGTTTCTATTCTAGACAAATCTAATATTAATACCAATTGTTACAGCAGTAAGAGGAGGATAGAGGAGGTTTTTTTTTTCAATTTCTGGCACTCCAAGTGCTTTTGAGGTGTCCCTTATTCACCATTTTTTTGCAGTAATGTTTCTCGCTGTCAAAAGTCATATTTGTCAGCAGTAGGTTAAAAAATAGTTTGCACTCCAAGTGCTGTTTGGGTGTCCCATATTCCCCAGTGTTTTACTGTACTTTTTCTGGCTGTCAAATGTCATATTTGTCAGCAGCAGCTTAAAAAATATTTTGCACTCCAAGTGCTTTTGGGGTGTCCCATATTCCCCAGTGTTTTACTGTAATTTTTCTGACTGTCAAAAATCATATTTGTCAGCAGTAGCTTAAAAAATATTTTGCACTCCAAATGCTTTTGGGGTGTCCCATATTCCCCAGTGTTTTACTGTAATTTTTTTGGCTGTCAAAAGTCATATTTGTCAGCGGTATCTATCTAATACAATTTTGGCACTACAAGTGCTTTGGCCTCATTAAAATGGATTCAAAGCAGTCCACATATGAGCAGAATCAGCAACCCGGTTCTGTCACCAGTCCTGATGATAGTGTTCCTAGTACGTCATCTGCGAAAGGCGATGTCAAACTACACAGTCTTTTGATATCAGTCAAAAAAACACACACCAAAATTTTTTTTACCGTGTTGAAGCGAAAAAGAAGTGTAACTGAGGAAAAGTTAAGTGCCGATAAAAAAAAAATGCCAACATGCCATTCTACACACGCAGTGGCAAAGAGAGAATGAGGCCTTCACCTTTCTCTATTAGTGGCAGATCAAAAAATGTTACCGAGCCTACAAGTGGTGCACAACTACTGTTAAGCGTCAAAGCCGTGCTGCAAGAAAACAGTGAGGCAGTAGAGGATAATGTATGCTCAGAATCAAAAATGACAACAATCCCTGTGGAGAGTCCATCCAACAGTGGTATGTCTAATTGTGAGCATTCGGTTAGTTTACCCATAAAGAAGGGCCCTTTCAGCAGTTCTGCTGATGTGTGCCTGAACAGCCCGAGTGTAGCTGCTGATACACAAATTGAGGATGCCACTTTAGAATTAAAGGAGGATGAGGGGGAGATTTGTGTAGATGACGAGGGCGCTAATGAGGATGTTGATGAGGATGAGGTTGTTTCTGCAAGTCCTGCACCAATGGCAGCAGTTCTGGCACAAGACAAGAAAAAGGCCATTACCATGCCTTGCCATAAAACAAAAAAATCCACTTCTTATGTGTGGAATTATTTCTATCCCAATCCAGACAACAATTGTATAGCCATTTGTAGTGTATGTCAAGCCACAGTCAGTCGAGGGAGGGATCTTAACCACCTTGGAACCTGGTCTACGTTACGCCATTTGATGAGAGTTCATGGCAAAGTGTTGGGAAAAGCTGAAAGTTCTTCCAAAAAAATGACAAGCACTCCATCATCAGCTAGGACCCTCACCCACATCCCGACGGCTACAAAATACACCCACCACACCATCCTCATCAATATCCTCAGAGTTAGCCCTGCATCCCACTTATTAAGGCTGGATGACTCCTGCACTATTATTGATTCCTCTGAGGAAAGCGTTAGTCCCACTGCTGCTGCTGTTGCTGCTGCTGGGGGTGAATCGTCAGCCCAGAGGAAGGTCAAGAAAAAGAGCAGTCCTACATTTCAACAATTAACTGTGAAACAATCATTTGCTAGGGGAAGCAAATATGACAGCAGTCACCCAGTTGCCAAGCGAATCACAGACGCCATGGCTGCCATGTTAGTGTTAGATCTGCGTCCAATATCCACAATAAATGCAGCTGGTTTTTCACAGTTAATTGAGGTTTTGTGTCCGTGTTACAGAATTCATTCGCGGCTCCATTTTTCCCGTAAAGCTATTCCACAACTATACCAAAAAGTGTGTACAAATGTAAAGATTGCGCTGAAAAATGCCATTCTGCCCACTGTCCACTTAACCACAGATATGTGGACAAGTGGAAGTGGTCAAACCAAAGACTATTTGACTGTGACAGCCCACTGGGTTGGTCATTCACCTTCACCAGCAGGAACAGCAGCAGCATGTACACCAATACGTAACATTTGTCACAGGCAGGCCACTCTTTGTATCACCGGCTTCACTAACAGGCATACAGCTGACAATTTGTTACACAAACTGAGAGATGTGATTGATTATTATTATTATTATTATAATTTTTTTGTTAGGCGCACAAGGTATCCGCAGGGCGCCTAACAAATACACACAGTACTAACAGTAGACTATACAGGGTGAAACCATACAGAACAATGAACAAAAAGTACCAATACTTCAGAAACTCCGGCCAGTCATATGCAGTAAAGACGGAGCAAAAGAACAGGTATGAAGACAGGAGGGGAGGGGGCCCTGCTCGTACGAGCTTACATCCTAAGGGAGGGTAAACAGACCAGGCACAAGAGGAGCTAGTTGAGGCAAGAGGAGAGAAGGGATTTATGCATGGCTTATACCACTTGGACTCTCCCCAGGATATGTCATTTCTGATAACGCCAACAATATAATGCGAGCATTACAGCTGGGTGAATTCCATCAGATTCCCTGCTTTGCTCACACCATCAACTTGGTGGTGCAGAGCTTCCTACGAAATAACTGTGAGGTGCAGGAGATGCTTTCGGTGGCCTGTAAAATTTCAGGCTATTTCAGGTATTTGGCCACATCATGTAGGAGTTTGCAGCAGCTCCTTGAGCAGTTTAACTTGCCCTACCACCAACTTAAGCAAGAGGTGGTAACTAGGTGGAATTTCACGCTGTACATGCTTCAGAGGATGGAGGAACAGCACAAAGCCATCCAAGCGTATTGCACAAGCCATGACATTGGGAAAGGAGGGGGAATCTATTTCACTCTTGCACAGTGGGGAATCCTTTCAGTGCTGTGCAAGGTGCTGAAACCATTTTAAGTTGTGACGTGTGAAGTGAGTGCAGATTCTGCTAGTTTGAGCCAAGTCATTCCTTTAATTAGACTATTGGAAAAGCAGCTTGAGAAACTGAAGGAGGAGATGAAAGCAAGCAATTCCGCAAAGTATGTTGGCCTTGTCGATCAAGTACTTAATTAGCTTCACAATGATCCTCGAGTTATTAAGATCTTGAACTCGGATCAGTACGTTTTGGCCACTGTGCTTGATCTAAGGTTTAAGACCTACATTGAATCTTTGCTTCAAAATGAACTTTGAAGATGTAAACTTTTACTAGGAGCTATTGCTCAGCAAGTTGTCCGCTGAACTGGGCCTTGGCTTTACGATGTGTCCTCCTTCAGTTTCTCAAGCAGCTGCTGCTCGTAAGAAAATTAATTTTCAAAAAAGAAGCAGGGAAGACGCAGAGGGCAGACCAGAACAATTTAACATCTGGGCTGGTTTGAAGGATTTTTCAAAAAAATTTGTGACCTTGCCCATAACTCCATCCAATATGAGTATTAACATGCAAAGGATAGTGGAGGATTATTTTCAAGAGGTAATTGATATGGAAATGTCAGACAGTCCCTTTCCTTACTGGGAAGAAAAGCAGGCAATTTGGAAACCCATGTACAAACTTGCTTTGCAATACTTAAGCTGCCCACCCTCCAGTGTGTACTCTGAATGAGTGTTCAGCACAGCAGGGAACTTAGTCAGTGATCGCCGTAGAAGGTTACTTACCAAAAATGTGGAGAAAATAATGTTTAATAAAATGAACTACATCTTCCACGAGGAAGGCCTTCACCATCAAAGACATCCAAGCACTGACTGCTCTCTAATGGCGGATTCAAGCGGCGATGAATTGATAGTCTGTGATGATGAGGTGCACACTGATGAGGGTGAGGATGAAGCTGAAGATGATGACGATAACATCTTTTTAAAACTTTCTATTTAAGTGTAGGGTGCAATCTACCCCCAAAGAGGAAAGGGACTTGCGTCTTGAAAGGCAGCTGTTTGGGCAATTTCTCCTTAAAGGTAGGTTGTCATACACAGAGTGACCCCAAACTGGCTTTGTCCATTCCTCTTAATATTGTACAGTCTATAACGGCTGAATTTTTCGTTTTTTTCTACAAGTGGAGGGGGGGGCCTAAAGAGACAGAAACCAATCTGGCTTTCTCCATTTCAATTAATATTATACAGTCTATAACGGCTGAATTTTTGGGTATTTTCTACAAGTGGAGGGGGCCTATAGAGACAGAAACCAAACTGCCTTTTTCCATTTCTATTAATATTGTAAAGTCTATAATGGCTGAATTTTTTTGTATTTTATACAAGTGGCGGGGGGCCTATAGAGACAGAAACCAAACTGACTTTTTCCATTTCTTTACATATTTAACTATAAGTGTAGGGTGTAATATACATCCAAAGACGATGGCTACATTGCCAATATGCATAGATGGAGAGGAAGACAATCTGGTTTGTGTGTAGAATTAATGAAGGCCTACCAGGAATTAAACTGTATTTTTGATAATTTATTAGCTTTACAACTACATTAGTTATCCAAGAAACAGGTGGAGCGCTAAATTTGGTTCTTTTATGACCAAAAACATTGATTTTTGAACAAAATAGCAAAACAAAACCAAACAAAACCAAATCCAAAACATGCAATGGTGGTTTGGCAAAACCAAAACCAAAACCAAAACACGACGGTAATCCAGATCCAGAACCAACCAAAACCAAAACACGGGGGTCAGTGAGCATCTCTAATCATTAGTATTTTATCTTATTTTTAGTTAGCACACTGGCTTAGTGGTTAGCAATTCTGTCTCACAGCACTGGGGTCATAAGTTCAATTCCCAATCATGGCTTTATCTATGTGGAGTTTGTATGTTCTCCCCGTGTTTGCGTGGGATTCCTCAAGGTTCTCCTTCCACACTCCAAAAACATACTAGTAGGTTAATTGGATGCTATTAAATTGACCATAGTCTCTGTCTGCGTGTATATCTTAGGGAATTTAGACTGTAAGCTCCAATAGGGCAGGGAATAATGTGAGTCAGTTCTCTGTACAGTGCTGTGGAATTAGTGGGGCTATATAAATAGCTGATGATGATTCAGAATATCTTTTTTTTTACAATAGTACTAGGATTCCAATCAATATAAAATCAAAGTAGAAGTGTAATGAAGGTATTCTTAATATTGTCAGCAGATTAAATCCTGCACTTGAAAGTAGACTTGCAGGTTTAATAATAGCAAAGTATTCAACATCTGTAGTAAACAACATCTCTCTTGATGAAAATAAATAGAGTAGTTCCTCATTTATATCCTCCAATTTTTATAAAATGCTTAACGGCTGATATCTTTACTTTCTTTAACCTCTTAACCTTATTTAACTATTCTTGAATAAATGACACAACACCTTAGTGTGTCAAAATTAAAGCACTTTATTTTGAAGATATGATGGTGGAGAAAAAGAGCAGACAGTTTGACATCCTTTAGGTAACCAGGATGCCCCAGCATCAACCGCTGGACAGATGGGGGACAACCAAACCACACCCTAGGCGCACATATCTACCTTAAATGGGACATTCACCCCGGCACCTACAGAACCGCAACTCCTCTGGGCTAATGGAACGCAACCAAAAGCCAACCTGCCTAGAAGGTACTTGGAATGAGACTATAGCCAACTCCATCGAAGAGAAGCGCGTCATGAGTGCCCGCTACTGTAATGTGCGCTCTAACCACTAACCATCGCCTGCACTGCATTTTTCGGCAACTTCATCACCCTTGATTTCCACTAGCAACCCCAGACATAACAGGACTGGTTTCATTACTACAGAACAGCCTACATCCCCTACAGGTAATGTAAATAAAAATAATCTATCCGACGCTCACACTATATAATATAAGGACCTATTGTTGCTACCTATCTTAGGGGTGCCAATCCCTAAATAAAAACAATACCTGAAACAGTAAGAAAGGTGCGCCAAAAGCTAGAACAAATCGTGTGCTCCTATATATTAAAAATATTTTTTATTTCACAATAATTTATTATAATTATTAAAAAAAGCTTGATATAAACAGAAATCAATATCTGAAAAATAACTTATAATGAACAACTTGATTCACATATTGTGTGTGTATGTGTGTGATGACAAAGGGACTCATGGCAATGTGTGTGTGTTTTGACAAGGGGGCTTGTGTCAACGTGTGTGCGTGTGTTTGACAAGGGGGCTTGTGTTAATGTGTGCATGTTTTAACAAAGAGACTTGTGACAATGTGTGTGTGTTTTGACAAAGGGGCTTGTGGCAATGTGTGTGTTTTTACAAGGAGGCTTGTGGCAGTATGTGTGTGTATTAAGACAAGGGGGCTGTGGCAATGTGTGTGTGCGTGAGGTAGGTGTTGGCTACTTAATGGGTGCTATTTTGTTTGTGAGGTGGTAGTGGGGCAATTTATTTTAATAGTGGGGCTATGACTTTAATATGGGTGGTTTAGCGGCTATTAATTGAATGTAGGGATGAGTTTGGGAAGAATGAGGTCTACTTATTAAATATGAATATGACTTACTTAATGCCGGGATGGTTGTGGGAAATGGTTATATTTATTAAACATCTATTAATTTATTGCTGGGGCTGTTTGGAGGGAGGAAATAGGTTTATTTATTAAATGTGAATACTAGTATTTTAATGTTGGGGCTGGAGGGAGGCCTAATTATTAAATGTGGCTTTTGATTTGAGTTTTCTAAATTTCATGTACCCATTTTTTTTCCCCAAATAGGGCCCCAGCATTCCAGGATCCAGACAAGCGGCAACTGAGCAAGAGACACCAGCAACCACAGGTAGGGAAAGCAACAAGGACAGGTAGAAGAGAGCAGTACAGTCTGCAATCTGTATTTTTTATATTGGCAGTTCCTCTGCACCATATTATTAAATAAACACAAATATGTATATATGCATATATTGTTACCGGTTTACTACTGTTAAATTTAGTTGCTTATTTTGTCCAACTTTCTATGTATTATTCAAAGTGTATCCATGACTAGTACACAGAGTAGGCAACCATTATGTGGGTGAACCAATAGTCATACCTTCCAACTGTCCCGATATCAGTGGGACAGTCCTGATTTAGGGCTCTGTCCCGCCCCCAGGGACATGTTTGTCCCAAGGGTGGGAATGTTGGGGGAAGGGTGGTATGTAAAGAGTAGTCTAGTACTTTACAGACCTCTGGTGGCATAGTCAACTTTGTACTAATCCCGCCTCCTTTTGTGTTGGCCCTGCCTACAGTTGATTTGGTCCCGCCTACAGGAGGCCACTTCCAGAATTTTTTCCAGGGTCACTTTTAGCTCCCAATCTGCCCTGTGTCTACTCCTTTCTTAAAAACAATTGAAGTTCCACTGCATGCATGTCCTTTTTAAACACAATGGGCTAGATTTACTAAGCTGCGGGTTTGAAAAAGTGGGGATGTTGCCTATAGCAACCAATCAGATTCTAGCTATCATTTTGTAGAAGGTACTAAATAAATGAAAGCTAGAATCTGATTGGTTGCTATAGGCAACATCCCCACTTTTTCAAACCCGCAGCTTAGTAAATCTAGTCCAATGACTTTATTCCATATCGATTGGTGCTCCAACCTATTTGGATCTATACAAACAGCTTTATTCATGGAATTGTTAGAAATAGAAAAAATAGAAGAAAAAAAGAAAAAAAACGATCTCACCCAATGTAGTGGGTAGGCTGTTAGAGAAAGGAAATCCCATCTTCTCTTTTATAATAAAGCCACAGTTGTAATGATTCCAAAATGAAGGATGTAATGATCCTCATACAAATCCAATAGATCCTGTTACACTGTCTCACATAGTAGCCAGAGCAGGCTTTGAACTCAGAGTAACCACCTCAAAGAACAGTGGATCAGCGTGTTGAGCCACAAATCAATCTATTAGATAGTCCACTATGGTAGGTAGGCTGTTAGGGAGAAGGAATTCCCTCTTCTGTTTTTCAATACAGCCAAAAGGAAGATGTAATGATCCTCATACGATTCTAATAGATTCTGTTGCACTGTCTAACACGGTAGCTATTGGGGAAAGGAAATCCCCTCTTCTGATTAGCAATACAGCCGTAACTGTAATAGTTTCATAGCAGGGAGTAGGAATCCTCATATAAATACCTTGAATGCTGTTACATTATTCGAAAAAAGACAAAAGAGGTGGGCACCATAGGAATCCTAATTAGTCCTGGTTCATCTCAGTTATATAAATATCAGTAGCAAATGCTGGAAACAAAGTAACTGACGCGTTTCGTCAGTCAGCAGTTGACTATCTCAAAGAACATGCATACATCCCTTGTAGGCCATCCAACCAGGGAAGGTGGGTGGGCAACGCCCAGAAGTCAAGAGGCTGCTTAACTCTTCACCCATCTAACTTATGAATTATGTCTGGTCCTCCCCTGTGACATCACATGGGCGTACTCCCTATAGTTAAATTATTGACCCCAGAGTACTAACTACAGTTTAATGATCCAGCCTCAGAGTTGAATATCCTTAAAGCTTAATTCAGCCCTCTTTTCTTATTCTGCAAAATAGTTCACAGTTATATAGGCAGTTGGTTTGCATGGCATAATAAGTGTTCATCTTGCTTTCTCGCTTTAATGCCTCTACATATTTTACGGCACATTAGTGTACTCACACATCTCCCTCTACCTGGCTTAATTTTACTTTATTTTAACTTCACATAGGACTTTAACAGGTGCAGTATCAAACCTCCTGGGTGCCTGTTAGTACAAGCATCCATACTCATACCTATCAACTCACATGCAGGACAGGTTGACAGCATCCTGCCTAGATTGTGCGCTCAGTCTTAATATTTCTATTTCCAATTCTGAGTCTGGGACAGAGTGGATATTCCATAGAGACATTTGTTGCATAGGAAGCGCTATGCTCCTTCTCCATGGTTCCCAGTGGTCTAGGACTGGAAGTGGGTCACTGCCGGATCCCAGCTGCACAGTACCACTGCGTTTGTATGGCCCCTCTGCCGGCAGCTCCCAGTTTTCTCTCTGCACATCAGCCCCTGCTGTACTGTGTAGCGTCTAATAGTGTGACAGTAGTGTCAGAGCCTGCACTGAGGTGCAGAGGATTACAAGTGTCTGTGCTGCTAAGACCTGATAGATGTGCTACACAGATGTGTAGTACTTAGCCTCTCTAATACAGTTTACTATAGGTTCTGCCAATAACATTGCCTCTTTTCCAGGATTGATCCATTCAGCAGTGTCCTAGGTGTGAAAACTCGCTAGGAAAAATGGACGTTTACCTGTTTGCAGTTGACGCAACTAGATAATGAGGCGTGGGGTCTAATACGCCCCTGATGTTCACCAGGGACCCCCGCAAGGAGATTTAATCATCGCTGCATGAAGCTGAAATCACAGTAGAGAGTAGTGGACTAGCCACATCAGAACCAGAATGGACAATAGAAGATCTGAGGAGTAATCGGAGGGTAGACTGAGTTGCCGAGGTCAGACTGGAAAATTCAAAAAGAACCAATATGTGAGGCAGAACAATATTCCGGAACAAGCCAAGTCAAAGCCAGGAGATCTAAATGGTACCAATACATAAGGCAAGAGATTAGTTAGGAATCAAGATATCCAATAGAGCTAGTAGCACCAAGGGACTAGAAGCGCTAAGGACTACACCAGATCACTAGAGGAGTGATCTAGTATTTTGGCACTGGATTAGGGCTTGAGCCTGCCTCATATAGCCAGCCCAATCGAGGTAACAGTGGTCAGTGGCATCAAAACTTACCGCCGAAAGAAGAAGCAAAGCAGCAGGATGCGCACTGTGCGGAGTTTTGGCTGGAGGAATCAAAAGTCGCTTCCCTTTGACTAGCCGCAGGACGCGCACTGCCAGCAAGAGAAGACACCCATCCCTGAGGTAAAGGAGGAGAGCACAGACAGCTCCTGTCAGCAGGCTATCACAAATGTTTTAGTTCCAATATTTGCAGCATTTGCTATTGGTGTGAGTGCCCAGAGTTTGCTATTGGCTATCTCTTGATTGGCAGTGTTAAAATACTTTGTGGCAGGCTCATATATGCTGTTCGTGAAGGGACTGGAGACAAGGGTGTATTGCCATCTCCATCCTCCACCTACCTCTGGAGTGTGAACAAAGTCCTGGAAAGGTTGGCTCGGACTAGGTGGCAACTGCAGCTCTATATTATAGTAGAACCAGTAGCAGTGAAGATCAAAAAAAACAAAAGGTCAACTCTAATGACGTTGGCACTGCCAAACACAGGCCAGCACTGCAGGATTGGTGGCTTCTGCTAAAGAATGGCATTATTGGTTTAAAAAAAATTTGCTAAATAAAAAAAACAAATTTGCATAAATAAATAAGAAACAAAAACTACAATCTGCAACACTCCCTGGTCTCAAGGGCCTGCTAGGACTTTAATGACACAGGAAAAAATAACTATTAAAATATACAAAAGATACATTTTATCAATGAACTTCATTGTATCATGCTAGAAGACTGAAGGCTAACGAGGATCTTCAGCATGTGAGGGAGCATTTATTTAAATATAACACTTTTTCACTTTGTGCATTTTTTAAACAGTATTGTTTTCTGTGGCACAAAGGTCCCAGCGAGACCTAGATTCCAGAGTATGCAGGAGCTTGCAGTCCTCTGGCTGCCATGAGTATGCTGACACTCGTAGCTCTACAAGCACCAGCATACACAAGCAGTTTCTGTCTACAAGGCCTTGTTGGGATCAGTAGTGTCACATAAATATGCAGATTTGCTACTCTTTGAATATTCCTTACCCTAACTCAGGAGTTAAGAAGAGACCTAGGGCCTGATTCATTAAGGAAAGTTAAGCAAAAGTTAGCAAGTAAAGCAAAGACATCTTGAATTGGAGGGGGAGGTAAATTTAAAATGGGATGGCAGATTTATAATTGGGTAGGGCATGTCCTAGATAAACTTTAAATTTCAATGTACAAATAAGTATTTGTGTGCTACATGAAAAAGTATTTGTGTGCTACATGAAAAAACAGCCAGTATATTCCTTATGTGCAAAATAATAAACTAATTTGCACCCCTTGCATTATAACATAGTTTGGTCCAGGAGACTACTTACACAATTTTGTACTTAACTTTCCTTAATGAATCAGGCCCCTAGTGTTTTCAGAATGGGGCTGCCGCATTTGCTGCACAGGGTGGGCTGTGTCACATTATGACATGGGGATCCCACACTTCGGTTTTCCCTGTTATAGTGGGACAAGCACTATATAGTGGGGGCATTTGTCCCCCTGCAATTGTCCCCACCAGCCCAGTCGGTGAGTGCTGGGGCTTGGATGACTTTTTTGGGGCAGGCACACTTCTTTCTTTTAATTAATTTATTTAAAAGCCTTTTTAACACTGCACTTACATCATCAGTATGAAACTTTGCTCCAGGGGTAGAGCACCTGCAACTGATATACTGCCAGACAGGTGTATCTGCTGCTGTGTCCATCTCTAAGTACATTGTAATTACATGAACACAGCTTCACAGTACTTGGCCCACATGTACATACCCCTTCCCTCTCTGTTCAGTCTCTCTAAGCTTAGGAGGCGCCTGTTGGGGATGCACAAAAAGCATAATATAAACGCAGAGATATGCATTTTTCAAAAGCAGTATAAAAAAGGCTCATTTCATGCTTAAAAGTGATCCCTGCATTCTACTCAAAATAAAGTCAAAACAATTTTATTTTTTTAATAATTCTCTGTAAAGATCTTAACGTTGACTTCTCATCTGAGAGTGACAAACTGCAGTAATTACAATCCCATTATTATTAATTCAATGTGACCTAATAATGTCATAGCCTCTGTGTGCCACATTAATCATTGCAGGGTTACAAGGAGCAAACTTTGAAGTACTAATCTTTCCACTGGGTGAACAAAAGCAAACCAGGCTTTTATGTGCCATCAAAGTTAGAACACTTTGTATCTGTGAATAAAGCAAAATAATTTGAGCTTTGTAGGTAGTCTTGGTAAAATCAGCAGTTAAAATAATACTTAAGTGTAGATAATATAAGTACATTTATATGCTAAAGTAAGTACTTACTATAGATGACAGTAAAGGTATAATAAAGACTGTCAATTCGTTGCTGGTAACTGCTGACATTAAAAAAGCCTCATGTATAGTACATGTTACATTTTTTATATATTTTTCCAATCAGTTTCTTTGCTGTTTATGCATCTTAGAAAATTGAAGTACTGAAAACATAATGATATTGTAAATGTAAAATGAAGGAATAAATAAATGCTGTTTTCCTGCACATTTCATGGGATTTCAGGCAAATTTCAAAGCACATTTCAATTGGTTATATTCTCCATATGAGAATCCTATAGTGTCTACTAATGTGCCCCAGTCTATCTAGAGTAAGAAAATTGGTATTTTAAAAGCCAGAAGGAACAACAATATATGAGTTTGTCACATATGAAAGCAACAAGACTGAGAAAGAACCAACGGAAAAAAAATAATCATAATGGAAAGTGGGGTAAACAGGACATTCATTAAACATTGATATAAAAGGTAAAGAAATTAAATGCAGACATGAACACAAAGTGTAGGGATGACTCTGTTCATGAGAGGACTTATATTCTAATTGGAAAAGAGCACAGGTGAAACAAGAGTAATGAATGTGGCTGATATTGGAAACTGGGACAATGTGTGTAGCATAGGTGGGAGTAGAGTGAGTTTTAAAAAAGAGATGGGTTTTCAAAGACTGTTTAATTATTTGAAAGCTGTGGGAGAATCTGATTGTATGTGGTACGGCATTCCATAAGTGGGTATTGGCATGGGAGGAGTCTTGTATATGGGAGTGAGAAGTAGTTACAAAGATAAGAAAAGGCACAAATCAAAGGAAGACCTCAGAGATCAAGAGGCAGAGTATTTTGATATGAGATTTGAGATTTATGAAGGGGTGGTGTTGATATGGGCTTAGTAGGTAAGGGTGAGTAATTTAAATTGGATTCTGGAGGACATGGGAGCCAGTGTTGGAAATTGCAAAGCATTGCGGCAGATGTGGAGCGGTGAGGCAGGAAGATCAATTTTGCTGCAGCATTTAAGATAGATCAAAGCGGGATAGATGGATGAGGGGCATTCCAGATAGTAGGAGGTAGCAGTGGTCAAGGCAAGAGAAGATGTAAGAGTAGAAAATAGTGGATATGAGCTTTGGTAGCTTATGGTGTAAGAAAAGGGTGTATTCTGCCAATATTTCTAAGGTAGACAGGACTGGGGAAAAGCCTGGATGTGAGGAATACAGCAGAGGGCGGAGTCAAGTGTAACACAAAGGGAAAGTGCTTGGGAGACATGGTGTTATTGAGGGTGAGGTAGATTGGAGGGGAGGTGGTGACTCTGGGATCATAAAATGTGTACAACGGGGCACTGGAAAGGTTTGAAGTTAATAAAATAGCATATTTTATTAAGTTCCAACCTTTTCAGTGCCCCATTGCACACATTTTCAGTTTCTTTCACTCTTTTTCTGGTCAATTGATTTATATGTGTGGGTGCACTTTCCACTCAATGTTTTTGAGGATTTTGATTAATATCAATAAATAAGAATGATAAATTAAAAATCAACCACTAAGGGGAAATATGGTTTACCCGATGCAATATATTTTGTTTTGATGACTCTGGGATCATGGAAGATGATAAGCTCTGATTTAGTCATGTTGAGCTTTAGGTAGCATTGGGATATCCATGAGGAGATGTAGAGTTTTGTGTCATCAGTGTAAAGGTGAAACATAATGAGTTAATATCTTCCCCAAGTGAAAAGGAGTACAGTAAGAAACCCAATGGACCAAGAACAGAGCCTTGTGGGACCCCAACAAATAGTGTAGGAAATGGAGTGCTAGAGATATAGTCACAAAAGGAGCTGTGTGATAGGTAGGAAATGAACTAGGAATTAGAAAAACTGTGTCATGAAGGCCAAAGGAGTGAAGGGTGTGCAGGGGAAGAGGGTGACCCAAAGTTTTGGAAGCAGCAGAGATGTTGGAGGATGAGTATGGATAAGTGGTCCTTAGTAGATCATTGATCACTTTGTGAGTACAGTTTGAGTGGAATATTGGGGATTAAAACTTGAATGGAGTCACAGTAGGGAAAGTAAGATAGGTGGTTGTAAACAAGTCACTCAAGTAGTTTGAAGGAAAGGAGAGAGATAGGGAGGTAGTTGGAGAGAGAAACTAGGTCGAGATACGACTTTTTTAGAATTGGTGAGATGAACATGTGTTGTATAGGAGGATGGAGGTGAGCTAGAGGTTGAAATGCAATGGGGCATACTGAGTGGGAATAGTTGGGAGGGAATAGGGTTGAACGGACGAGTTGTAGAAGGAGGTGAGTGCAGAGACATTATTTCAGCTACTCATCTGAGGATTGATTGGGGAGTGTAGGAGAAGGTAGGAGGCATGAGAAAATGGTGCTGATTTTATCTTTGAAGTAGATAAAAAAATCATGGGCTGTAAGGGAGGAAGGTGGAGCAAAAAGCAACAGAGGTTAGAAGACTATGTGGATATTGTAGAAGTGAAGTAAGTTTGCTTGGCAAGTTAAATGGATGTGTTGTAAAATGAAAGGATGAATTTATAGTGGAGTCACCTTAGTAGTCAGATTATCTCCACTGGTCCTCAACAGTGTAGGAGCATTTTTGCAAGTACTGGGTCTGTTTGGTGTGCCATGGTTGAGGTTTGTAATGTCGGAGACTATATGTGGTGGATGGAGTGAAAGAGTAGTTCTTTAAGTGAAAACGGGAAGTGGAGTGGGTTGAGAGTATTTAGGTGTCGCTGTGTGCTTGAGAATTTGGTTGAGCCATGAGATAAGGTGAGACTGAAAAAAGAGGTTGTGGTAGGATACAGAAATGGTCAATTTGGAGAAACTAGAGATGGATCGTAAGTGAAAGTAAACAAGGTCAAGGGATTGCCCATCACAGAAGGTGGGAGATGAAACCTACTGGCAGATACCAAAGGAGGATGCAAGTGAAAGGAATTTAGTGACAGCAGGGACAATTGAGTACACAATGATATCTGTTCTCGTCAGACTTGCCTCCCTCCACTTGTCCTCTCTATCACTCACTCTGCCACCTTTAACTCCTAGCCACCTGTTACTGTGCCTGAGATCCTCTCTCTTCTTTCCTCCTCTTCTTCTACAACCTATCCTCTCGTTCCTGTCCCCTGCAAGTTCCTCTGCTCCCTCTCTTCCAATGCCTGTTGTCAACTTGCTCACCTCTTTAACTTCTCTCTCTCCACTAGTATCTTTCCCTCTGCCTTCAAGCATGCTCTCATCTCTCCTATTCTCTAGAAACCTTCCCTTGACCCATCCTCTTTCTCCAACTATCGCCCCATATCCCTGCTTCCGCTTGCTTCTAAAACTCTTGAACAACTTGTCTTCAATCGTCTATCCCACTTTCTCTCTTGCCACACTCTTTTTGACCCTCTCCAGTCTGGTTTCCTTCCCCTTCACTCAACTGAAACTACCCTCACTAAAGTAACAAATGACTTAATAAGTCCAATGGTCACTACTCCCTTCTCGTACTCCTCGACCTCTCTGCTGCTTTTGACATTGATCATTCTCTTCTTCTCACCACCCTTCACTCCCTATGTCTTTGTGAAACAGCTCTCTCCTAGTTTGCCTCCTACCTCCCTGGTCGCTCTTTTAGTGTGTCTGCTTTTGGCTCTCCCCCCCCTTTTCCCCTTTCTATTGGAGTCCCACAATGCTCTGTTCTTGGCCCTCTGCTCTTCTCTCTCTACACCACCTCTCTTGGTGAACTCATTCAAATATTTGGCCTCCAATATCACTTCTACACTGATGACACGCAAATCTATCTTTACTCCCCTGACCTCTCTCCCAGTGTCCTAACCCAGGTATCTAGCTGTCTCTCTGCTGTAACTACCTGGATGTCACAGCGCTTCCTGAAACTCAACATCTCCAAATCGAAGCTCATCATCTTTCCTCTTGTCAATGTTGCTATTCCTCCCAATATCTCCCTCTTGGTTGACAACATCACTCTTTCTCCTGTCACCCAAGCACGCTGCCTTGGAGTCACCCTTGATTCAGCCCTTAGCTTTAACCCTCATATCCAGTCCCTCACCAAATCCTGCCACTTCTGCCTACGTAACATTACAAAAATCCATCCCTTACTCTCTCAGGAAGCAATTAAAATCCTGGTCCATTTACTCATCATTTCTCATCTCGACTATTGCAACCTACATCTCACTGGTCTCCCTCGCTTTCGCACTTCCAAACTTCAATCCATACAGAATGCTGCGCCTAGGCTCATCTTCCTCTCCCACCGCAACTCTTATGCTTCGCCTCTGCGTAAATCCCTTCATTGGCTCCCTGTCCATTTCAGAATTTAGTTCATGTTCCTTACCCTCACTTAAAAAGCCCTTACTAAACACTTCTTCTCCTTGTCTTGAGGTACATACTTACCCGGCCACTCCGTTCTGGATCTGACCTCCGCCTCAATTCACCTCTCATTACCTCCTCCCATGCTCACCTCCAAGATTTCTGGCGTGCTGCCCCTAATCTTTAGAACTCACTACCCTGTCTCACTCAACTTTCCCCCAACCTTCAGTCCTTCAAACGCTCACTCAAAACTCACCTTTTCAAGCTCATCTATTCTTTCACCTCCTAACCATTCTATCCATCACCTCCTCTTCCTGGTCTGCCATCTAAATTTTCTCCCAATTGGTCCTACTGTCTCTCACCACCCCTCCCTTTAGAATGTAAGCCCTCGCGAGCACAGCCCTCTCTACCTATTGTTCCACGTCTGTCTCCTGTCCCTCATACGTCCTGTCACTTCTTTTGCTGCACTCTCTGTGACTCCCCATAGCATTACTCACACTCATCTGTGCTACTGACATGTATTACCTCATCTATTTGTTACTTGCCTCTGTATCCGGTGCTACGGAATCTGTGGCGCCTTATAAATAAATAAAGAAGAAGAAGAAAAGCATATTAAAATACATTTTGTGAAAACTGGGAAGTGATTCTTTTTTTTTACTTTTAATACTTTTTTCTAAAATTTGTTAATGAGAAGAAAATAAATATGAGATTAACCTTCCATTTTGAGTTTTTGAATTCATGTATTTATGTACAGAGAGGTAAAAAGGAAAAAGTTAGTAAAGGAGTATTAGCAAAAGAAACAAATTGTAAACCTACAGCTGCTCACTCTAATTCAATACAGTTATTATTGAAATCCTGCATTGAATGCTTTACCATATAGTCAATATTTAAGGTTAAAATGCATTCATTCTGGTAATGTTTTTCACAGCAAGTTTATGATTTGACAGATAAATTACATGTCTCCTCATTACTTAATCAAGGCAGAGCTGACTATAGAACATGCTTTGAAAAAGTCTATCTAACTGCAATAGAGCTGCCAGCTTTAAATACACAGTTCAACTACAGATTTAGTAATATAACCTTGCTTAGTGAGCTGGGATGAACCTTATAGCTGTCCATTCTTTGTCGTGTTTGTAAATTCTGAGTTTCATGGAATTATATTTTAAATTCAGTTTTATTGAGTTTTCAGTCAGCAATATGCGAACGGACAAAGAAAAACAAAACGAGAGAGGAAAGGAAGGCTGAGGGATATATAATGCCAACCATTATCTGTGCTTACAAGTCCAACAGATAGCAGTAAACATATTGAAACATAACTCTCAAGGCATTAATAAGAGGGGTAGTTAGTGGTGGATAGAAAGGTAGGACTGCTCTATAAATCAATTGTTATGCATCAAATGATTCTAAATATCTATGGTTTATTCCCAATCCTCTATCTTTTTTTCCATTCTGTAACCCCCTTCTTTAACTGTTTAAAAAATTGTTGAAGACCAATAAAAAGGATTAAAAAAAAGAAAGAAAAAGAAGGGGAGGACTGTAGAGGGTGGAAGGGTCTGAGGGGATGAAGGCAAAAACTAGTTAAGGAATTAAGATTAGTGATATGTCACAGAGGAATTAATGTCTAGTTGCCCTCCATATGCAAAGTCCAGGCCACCCAGACGCAGTTGCATTTATTTGGACATTCATGTACAATATTAGTGATGCGCTCAAGATGGTGGGTCTGCCAGACTTTATACCTGCGGTGAGAGAAGGGAGGTCACTTTTTTCCCAAACGACTGTTATTAGACATCTATCTCCATGTAAGATATGAGTAACGAGCATCACTGCATGTTTCAAAATGTCTGGAATGTAAACTAGCCCCAGTTCTACAGTATTTATATGGAGGCAGTGTCAATTCATTTCACTCTGTGGTGTTTTTGGGGTAGTATTGTGGATTTCCAGGAGGAAGAAAAATGATAAGGGGAAAGCAGGGTGAAATGATTGTTCCACAGAATAGTTTTAAAAGTGTCATTCATATATAGTCTCCATGATAATAAAATATGCAGATTTCATTTTATAATGGAGAGGGAAAACGAGGGAGAGGGAGCTCCATTCTTGCATTGTGTGATTGTGGGAAGAGCAAAAGAGCTCACGTGTGCTATTATGAATACTCTGCATGTATATTTTTAGATGTTCCTACTTAAAAAAATGTTTATTTGTAGAATATTCTGCTGCTGAGATAAAACATTTTTAGTCTTCCAATGAGCACGGTTGTATACTAATGTAAGAATCTTCTTTCTGAGAGGTCTTCAATGTAGAACAAATGTTTTGGTGAAGACTTCTGGCCATCTGGATAGAGTCAGAGGTAAGTGACTATGGTAAGTGATCATAAATATGCATGATGAACATAATTCGGCATGGCAAGTGGTGACATCCTACTTTTACAAGATACATGTTTAAAAGCCTGCACTTTACACTGCATTGTACTGTCATATGTGCATTAGTCAGAATGGGGAATGTCTACCAATTATAACTGATGTGCATTATTATATTATATATAAATACAGGTGTTTATGCATGCGTGAAAGGGCTCTAAGATATACAATCTAAGATTTAAATACAGATATATCTACTCCTCCTGGAATGGCTATAATGTACCTCCCAGCAGTCTTGATTAAAAAATCATGACAAATTAGGTCCGTCCATCCACCTAAAACATATCCTGAGATTTTCATTTTCATGAGAGCCAGGTCCCCTATGTCCCCAAGAACTGGGACTGATTGTGGTGGCAATTGCTAGATTCCAGGCAACCTTAGAGTCACTTTACTTTAAAAAAAAGTTTAGACAAATTGGGAATATTTTTTTTAGCAAAATGGTACTTCAGAGGTGGCAAAATGTACAAATATGTCAATACGAACGATCGTCTAACAAACTTTTCATACCCAGGAATGTTATCCTCTTTCACTGTCGAAAATCATTTTCACCATCAATATAGACAGGGGTTCTTCTTCATTGTAATTCTACAAGCAGCTATTCATATGCTCACATTTACCACCCAGGGAAGTGAAGAAGTTAAAAGTCTCTACATTATACAAAATATCTGGAAGATTTTTGTACTAGCAAGGAACACTATGAAGTACAGATATTGTCATTTGATTCATTATTACATCAACTATGTGAAGCAAATAGCAGCTCTTGCAGAAATGATTTTATTGGTTGTCTATATACCTGAGCAACAAAGTCAAACACAATAATATAAAGAAGAAAAGTGTAAGGTCTTATCAATCATAACATTGTAATATCAGTTGTGCAAGTTTGGCTTTTGCAGCATGACAGGTGTAAAATGAAAACACAAAATTAATTTAACTGGAAAAAAATCCGAATTTTGAGGACACCTTTGATCAGTTCCTGCAAGCCTGCAAACTCTAGTAATGGTGATTTAAATCCTTAATAATTTGCAAACATTACATTTCCTAAGTAACACTGTTGTTTAATAATCCTCAATTCGGCTACCACACAATTCAAGCAGCCATTCCTAAACCTTTATTCATTTTTAATCCTGCAGCTGTTGCCATGGAAATGATCTGATAAGATATAGCCCTTTAGGCAGATGGGCCTATGGAGGATCTTGGCCTATATAAATCAGTGAATATTTTTAGTAATTTCTGAAAGACAGAAACAACTTTCAACTAATGAATAAACTGAACTATATGGAAATATAAAGGTTTATTTTAATACAAAGACTGTAATATTCTCTTTTAAATGCACAAACATATGCTACAAGTTATCAACATACAGTAATGTAAGCCGTACTCAATTAGGAATGACTTAGAGTATCCCTTTATGAAAAGAATATCGGTCTCTGAAGGCAAAACACACCAATATGTCAATCATCTCATGAGAAGGGATGAATTTTCCCTAAATTGCTTTTTCATTTTGTTTGGTTATTCTACACTGCCAAACAATCCCTCCTCTTTAATAAGGTTACATGGCAGACAATATTCATTCTTATCATCATCATCAGCTATTTATATAGCGCTACTATTTCCACAGAACTGTACAGAGAACTCACTCACATCAGTCCATGCCCCATTAGAGCTTACATTCTAAATCCCCTAACATACACACACACAGACAGACTAGTGTCAATTTGATAGCAGCCAATTAACCTACTAATATGTTTTTGGAGTGTGTAAGGAAACTGGAGCACCTGGAGGAAACCCGCGCAAACACGGGGAAAATATACAAACTCCACACAGATAAGGCCAGGTATTGGTCAGGAATTGAACTCAGGACCCCAGTGCTGTGAGCCAGAAGTGCTAACCACTAAGCCACCATGCTACCCGATATAAAACATTATAGCAACAGTGGTTTATATTATGTAGCATACTGCACACTGCAAAATGAATGTGGTAAAGTACAGTAGTGTACAATGGTGTACCGCTTTAAATGTGCACCCTCAACACCATACATATCAGTTAAATATCTCATCCTGCAAAGCAAAATCTTGTTTTACATGTGGTTTTAAAATATGGCACACAAGTTAACCTAGTCTACATTTAGTTATTAATGCTCCAAATGCATCAGGCCATGCAAACTCATCAAACCATTCAAAATTATACCCCCTTACAAATACTGCAATTTTGACATACAAATTCCACAATCAGTGCATAAAATGAAATGCACTCGTACAAAAGTAGGTGAATTATACCACAACACATCCTTTTCTCCATAAGCCCACAGTTCTGTACTTTGTAAATGAGCCTTACTGATTTCAGTTCAACAGATGTTAATTGGTGTAACTAACCAAAAGTTCAACATACAGGACAACAATCATCAGACAATTAGGGACTAGGGGCAATTAAAGAATTTCCAAGGAGTGGACAAATCTTCTAAAACTGTGACTGAAATTGCAATTGTGACAGGATATAGTAATTATATAATTGTGATAATGTACAAATAATGCGAACCATAAATGTTTAACTCTCAAATGATGTTGACAACTTCTGTGGCACTAGCTTAGGCAAAAGTTTGATTAGCATTGATGGACAACTTGCTAAAGAACTGATTTTATGTCCAGCATAGTCTATACTTTTTTTAAAAAAAAAAAAATCAGCAATGTACTATATTTATTTTAGTAAATTGGCAGATAACAAAAGTTAGATATAAGAAACATAGTAATTGTGCGCAACAGAAAATTAAGACACATCATACATTGGGCATTTGAAATAAGTAGAAAGGTTGGCCTATTATTCAGAGTATTGAGTAAAACATGTTATATGAGTGAAAAAGTATAAGGGGCAAATGCTAAGCAGAAAAAAATAAAATACACTGAGTGAGAAAAAGGGAACAAATAGGGTAATAGGGTGTTTGATACTCCAGGGGGTATATTTACTAAACTGCGGGTTTGAATAGGTGGAGATGTTTCCTATAGCAACCAATCAGATTATAGCTTTCATTTATTTAGTGCACTCAACAAAATTAAAGCTAGAATCTGATTGGTTGCTTTAGGCAACATCTCCACTTTTTCAATCCCGCAGTTTAGTAAATAAACCCCCAGTAATCTAGGGCCTGATTCATCTTCAGACATAAGTCCATTTGTGTGGCGTATCTTGCGTGAAATGACCCTTGCACCAATGAACTCAACTGAATGCAATCTATGCCCACAGGCAAATGACACTGACAACTGCCTGCAATTTCAAAGGGTGGAAAGGGGAAGGTATGGGGCAGATGAATGTAGGCAATGTACAGTAAGAGTGTGCCGAGGATGTGCCAACGCTGATACAAATTCTAGGTTTCTCTTTAGTGCGTGTTTTTAGTCATATCAATTGCACCAGCTACAGGGCATATGTGAGTGCCGACTAATAGTGATGACTGACACAGCCTAGTCTTTGTATTAATTTATGCGTGCCACTAGCTAGCGCAGAACATGTGTATGTAAGTATGAGAAATTCAAAAAATAGATTGTATGCAAAGTACGCATTAAGAACATCCTGATTTATGTATTTATTGTAAAAAAAATAATTTAAAACACATATTTTTTTTATTAATGATTATAGTATTATTATTTTTTTTGCATGTGTCCTAATGGGACTTTATATTGCACAAATGCATTTGCGCCACCTGCATTGTGTTCTATCTGTTAACAGACGGCAAGTAATGTTTAGGCAGAGCGCACATATACCCAGATTTAAATGGAAAGGTATCTTGAGATCCGCTTGGATTTGAATACGGGAACACGTATGCTCAAGTTCCGTATGCTCGTTTTAAAAATGTATCTTGCGTGAAGGCTGCATTCGAATATGAGTCAGGTTCCTTTTGTTTACAATGACTCAGATTCAGAGGCAATGGTCATGTCTAGGTGGTGCATGGGGAAAGAAATGAAGCCTACTCATATATTATAACTTAGTGTTCCAGAGTTTGGGTGGCTCCGTCTGCCTGAGGCCCCTAGGGTGAACCAAGGGTCTTAAAATAAATTTAATTGCTCTAAAGATTCATTAAAATGAAAAGTAAATGTTTCCATTGTAACTTTATCCCAATTGTTTGGTAAACTATGTAATTCCTATTGGAGATGTCACTTCCTGTGTTTAGCTATACAATTTATTGTAGCTGTGAAAATGTTAAACACTAGTTGATGTCAATATGTAAATAATTTGGGGTTTTGCAGCATAAGTCCCAACAGTGCAATCCAAAAGCCAACCTTTAGTAGTTTGCTAAATAACTACAAGGTTGCTGTCCATAGGTTTTTAATCTTTAATCTTTGAACAGTTACAGCACAGGTGAAGAAAGGTATCTTCACCACAGTCACAGAGAGATAGCTGAAAGGATGTAGGTGAACTGGTGTCAAAAACTGTCCTATCATTACTTTATATATGTTTTCAGAATCAGTATGTATATAGAAGATATGGAAAGTCCCTCCACATATTTTGCTATTGATCCTGGTCTAGGGTGCAATTCAATTCCTCTACCCAGCACCAGTTTACATACTGGGAGTAAATCACTCTGCAGGGCTGGTATTACCTTGGTTATGGTACAATCAGTCAGTTTTAGCTTTCAAAGATGTCTGAATAAAGTAAATTGCTTGTCAATATTAAACTTAGGATATTCTTCACTTATTAACTTAGGTAGTACTAAATCACTGACTTGTGTCAGGGTCTGATCGAACCACCAGACTGAAACAACTAAACCTGGTAGTCAAGATATGGCTGTCATGACATGTCTCATGTAGGGCAAATGACAAACTTCAATATTCTCAGTCAGTGACATGAATAAAGTGACATTACTAAAGACTATCAGTGATTTTTTCAATCTTCACACAAATATGTATATTATGCTTGTAATCCATTTTTTTTTCCATCTGAGATAACTGAGTGGCATGATTATAGAAAATTGCATGCAGAATTGACAAATCTCCATAAAGAGGATTTGTTTTGATACACAATTTAGATACATCGCGTAAATAAAAATACAAATCACTGATTACACACACCGAATCTTAACCTCATCTAACAATATTGGAACAATGTATAAGGGATATAGAATTTTATCTAGCAAGGTCATCTTGACTGTACAGATGCTTCCAAATAACACTCAACCAAGCCTGAAGATCTAAGGATACAGATTGGATCAACAGTACATAATTTATCTTACATAATTGTAAGGGGGTATAAGGACTTGGATTTCTGGTTTCTGTGGACTGAGAACTTTGGTGCAGTACCATACTCACACCAGGGGTGTTGATGTATCTGGCTTTCTTGCTGTTCCAGCAATGCAGCATTTAAGCTAATCTGCTACATTCCTCACCAGGTGATGAACTGCACTTGTGGCTGGTTCTTAAAATCCAGGCTTTCCCAGCCGTCTGAGCCAGATTATTCAGCAAGTGAGGGAGTTTTTTGTGTAACTCTGCTACAGTCCCTGAGAGCCTATTTATATGCTAACCTGCAGCTGTGATTCTGACCTGGTAATCCTGTGTTTTGAATACTTTCATCTTGACCTTGCACTCTTGTGTATTTGCAAACCTTAATCTTGAACTGGTGATCCTGTGTAACTGGAAACCTTTAATTCTGATACATGTTAGCTGTGGGCTACGTGTATTTGCTTGTTTAGCAATAAGGACTCCATCTTGTGCACGCAAACTTATAACCAGTGGACTGTCCTATGTTACCTATTACCATGCTATCTGTAGAAATCTAGATACCTCGCTTGTTTATTATTGTTATGCCTTGTACCAACTTTGCTTTGGATTACTGGACTTGCTGCTGTTTAACCCTTCAAAACCTCATTTATACCCTAACTGCTGTACTGTGTACCGATTAGCTGGATCTACGGACTATGCTATAGTAAGTAAACATTGAAGCTTAATTTTATTTTTGTCTTCCTAGCTGTGTGGTACCCCGATGCAGATGAGGTGTTCAGTGTATCATTAATAGCACAGATCAGATGGTTTCTTGTATAGTGTGACTTTTGTGACAGGCTGTTGTTGTGGAACTCTGATGTCGACAGTTTTAGTTCTTTGTTTCGTTCAGTTATGCTAGGACAGCGAGGCAAGGGTCTACCACCCAGATAGAGATTATAATAGATTAGTTACACAAAGATTAGAGGCTGAATAATTTCTGGTTTTATTAACTCTGTCCATAGCTGTAAACAGGAGAGTCAAATTCGGTCAGCCTTAATATGCAATCATAAACATTTAAGATGGAAATGTAATACCTAGGCAGCAATGCTGAGTCCCACAGGGGTTAGTCAGAGTTCCTGTTGCAATTTTACACACAAACCTATAGCTAAATATCTATTTATAACCCAGATTATCTTTACTGTTTAATGTGCATGTTGAGGCCCTTGCTATCCTGGAAGTATATGATAGGAATTGTTGGTCTCTTCCATTTTCTTTACACAGATATGGATGTAACAGCGCTGTAAAGTAGTAATAGTAAAGATGCCTATGGTGCACACATGGGACTTGCTTTATACATTGTCCTTACGTGTTCTCTGGTCTGTCTATACCATGTAGAACAGGGACTGGTCACAGCTAAGGTGAAATGCAAATATGTGAATAAAAAAATAAACAGGTGTTTTACTTCTCACCACTGACAACTGTCTGGGAGTAATATACCTTTCCCTCTTAATCATCAATCACATGACCTTGTACAAACTTGTGGGTGTAAGACACCAGTGAGTCCTTTTTACTGAGGCGACTTTGTTTTTTCAACTTGTTGCTCTCCCTTCTGTCTCTAGCACTTGTTAGACTGTCTCCTGTCAGCATACAGCACCTGCAGCTCAGCAGCTCCTTTACAGTCTTTCTTTCTCCTGTTCTTTTCTCACACTCTCCTACAAAGATCCCTCCTCTCTCTTCTCCAACCATTTTTTTCTCTCAGTGCATTGTGAGAAATCTTGTTTCTATAAAGAATCACCCAAAATGGCCACCAGTTTTACATGTAGGCTACTTAAAGATGGCCACCGTCAGCTCCACCAAGGAACTGACAGTCTGAGTGATAGGTGAGTGAGGGTCTGCATCAGCAAGGTATCACATCTGCATTACACGACTTCATCTGGGACTACATTTCTAGACCCCTACTTCCCAACACAGCTGTGGAATCACTTTTCTACAGCATTTCAGGCTGACATCTGTTCCTCCTGCTGCACCGTCTGCTACAATCCAGATCCACCTTGCTACCAACCATTGGTGTCCAATCACTGGAGACAGCTAGCTGAGTGTTCTTACTGTTTCCATGACACTTCAAGACACTGCAAGTTGGTTATAGGGAGAAGAAGAAATGTCTGTCACTAAATATGAGATATATTTATGTTGCCAAACAATGCAGACATTTTTAGGAGGTGGGTCAAATGACGTGGTGAAGCATTTATATTTAAAGATTGACTTTTGGCTACATTTGTTTTGTAGCCTCAGAAGCATTCTAAAAACTTGTATATGTAGGATACAGAGGTGAGATAAAGGTCAGGGTTAAGAGCACCTCATCAGTATATAAGATTAGTTTATAATCTATTGATATGAACTTAACCCCTTGAACGTCTAGGTATGTAAGGAAGGCTCTTTTTGTACTGCCTTCAACAAATTGGAACGTCAACAGTAATTTGATTCACAAATCAGTGGCACTCCATGAGCTAGAACATCCTCATTCATTGTTGTTTTGTGCGATATAACTACACCTCAGAAACAAATTGGCTCTATTGTGTCGGAGTGACACATAAAAGCATAGAGCCCATCTCATTATGTTGAACATAATATATAATTTCTGGAAACAATAGGTAGTGTCTCTCTGATAATGGTGCCGTCAGCTTTGAAACAGGTTAAAGTAGTTGAGCAAAACACATTAGCCTTAGGTTACAGTGAAAATATTTTCGTTTGCAACTGTATAATTTAAAATTGTGCATCACTGAGTGTTAAAAAAAAACATTTTGGTTGTTAATAGTAACTATTGCTTTTGAATGCATGCAAAACCTACAGTAGAGTCAATTAAATCTGAAATCTGAATGCAATGACTATTGTGTATAGGAGTGAAAACATTTTTAAATAATGTTTTCTTTCATCAACCTATTAATTGTTGGCAATAGCTTCCACTTGGAATACTATCAGTTTGTGTGTGTTCTTATATTATATTTAAAACAAGCGAAGTACAAGGTCCTGTATTCCACAGCATCCAATTGATTATGTGCTTTTATCTTCTAAACCGAACAAAAATATGCCATAATCTGATTTGTTGTACAGTGTACTACAGGGTACATTTTGGAACATTATCAAATGACATAATCAAACATCACATTGGGCTTAAGGCTATTGACACTTGATTTTGTCAATCATCATTGTCACTTGTCACAATCATCACATTATTTCTTCTTTATTGTTTGAGTCACATAAAGACCATCAGCAGTGTATCTCTGTAGCCTCACACAGTATATATTTATTTCTGACTAACATTTACTTATATAGCACCAACATGCTCCGGAGCACTGTACAAGTGAGAGCAAAGTATTGTTCTCACTGGTAGGTTAATACTGGTAGGTTAAATGGCTGCTAACAAATTAACCCTAGTCTGTGTGTGTGTGTGTGTGTGTGTGTGTTAGGGAATCTAGAGTGTAAGCCCCAATGGGGCAGGGACTGATGTGAGTGAGTTCTCTGTACAGCGCTGCGGAATTAGTGGCGCTATATAAATTGATGATGATGATTGTACAGTAAAAAAACAAAACCTTAGTATTAACAAACAGACAAATATGTAAGAGGGTCCTGGTTGCGACCTTACAATCTATAGAAAATAGGAGTTTGAAATCTGAGGTTAAGTGCTGCAGATTGCATATTTGTCAAATCAGATTGCAATAGTAATAAGAACTGAGATCTGCATAGGACCAAAGGATAATAAAAGCTTTGCTGTATCTTTAACTGAACTATTCTCTGGAGTGTTTACAGTTAATCTTTGGGTACGCCCATCTGGTGTCATAGGGGAGGAGTTTAGGACTATAAGTTGGATGGGCGGAGTTTGCTCAGTCCTTGGCAGTTTGGAAGTTGCAGCGTGCAGACGTGGATCCTGATAAGTATCTGATTCCCCCTCTCTGTCTCCTGTTTTTCCTGCTTGTACTCCCCTTTTTTCTCTTGCTTTTCCCACTAGCGTGTGTGTCATTCTCAGCTAATTTTCTCAACCCTCTGTTCTCTCTTTTTCTTTTCTAAATTCAACCCTTTCTGTTTTTCTCCCTTCCCCCCCAGCCCCCCCCCTTACCCCCCCCCCCTCCCGCTAACCCCCCCCCACCCCCCCCCCTCCCGTTTTTTGGTGGTGTTGCATTTTGGCCCATTTTCCCTTCCAATTCCCCGGGTGCCCCCCCCCCCAGCGGTAATGGCGGGTGTTGGTCCCCTTCCTTCCTCCACTAGGCCCAGCGGTTCCCCTCCCTCACCTGCACGGAGATTCAGTGGCAGGCTGAGGGTTCCTCCTTCCCGGGCATCCGCCGAGGGTTATGGTGGTGTTAGCGGGGGTCGCAGAACCGGAAGTGACGGCCATCACTTCCGGTCGAGGTCAGCTCACGCGGCGGTTCCTCCGGTGGCTGGCGGGCTTGTTATTCCCAGGCAGAGGGCATCCAGGAGAGACAGGTGGTCCTCGGGGGGTAGTATAGCGGCGGGGGGCCCTCCACCCGCTGCTGGTAGAGTTCAGCAGTCCCGCGGGCAGCGGGTTCACGGCGGCCATGTTAGGGCGGGCGGGCATCCTGGTCCTGAGGGGGGGCGACCCCCTCCTCTCCAATTATCCCGGGTTCCAGCGGCAGATAGCTCCTCAACGGGCATAGTGGGGGCCAGTTCAGTCATCAGGGGTAGCAGGAGTAGTTTGGGCCCGGTAAGGGGGCAGCATGCAGAGGCAGATCGTGCCTCAGCAGGTTCAGCGGCACATAGGGTTTATAGCAGGGGCAACAGTGCGGTTCGGGGGGAGACATCAGTGGCCCCTGTGGGTTCTGGTGTTAGGGGCATCCCGGTGGGAAGGGGGGGGTCCTGTCACTCAGTCTCCGGGGAACATAGGGGTCAGGTGCGGGGCTCTTCGGGGTCTCAGGTCATGGGTAAGAGCCCAGGGCAACGGTCCTGGTCTGGGCATAGGAGAGGCACGCACGGCTCGGACGAGCGGCGCGAGTCACGCGATGGGGGTGTTCCTGTGAGTGAGTCCCTGGGGGCTGAGAATTATAGGGAAGTTTCAGGCTGGGAGCTTGGTCAAGGGGTGAGTTCAGATCATGGCAGAGAGCATAGAGCGGCGTCCCGTGGTTCCCAGTCTCAAGCTTCTGGTAGTAACATTTCTTTCTCAGCAAAAGCCGGAGGGTATGAGGAGGAGCGGTTCGTTGGAGTGGAGCAAGTCGGCCGTCACCAGGCATGGTCCGGGGACGAAGGCTGGACGCAGGGTTCTGAGACTGGTTCGGCGTTGGCAGGTGAGCGTGATTTGTTTGATGTACCTGATGTGCAATCTGTGTGGTCCGATTGTTATAGCTCTAGTACGGGTTCAGATATGTCTGGGTCTTCCTCCAAGAAGCTGATTAAGAAATTGCGCAAGCATTTTGTACCGCGCGCTGGGGCTAGGCCGGCTGACGGGCGTTTAGGGCAGACAAGAGGTTCCCGTCTTACAGGGGATGAGGAGCTGCGCTGTGCCAGTACCGGGATACTGCATGGGGTTAGAATGGTAGTCAGAGACAGAATTCGTAAAGGCCGACTCATTGACATGTTCGCTATGACCAATAAGGGGAAAAAAGTGGTAGCCCAAGCCCTCGCACGGGGTGGCGCTGGGGAGACGAGTTATAGGTCATACAAAAACTGGCTTACGGGGGCCTACCTTTTTGCGGCGTGTTATTTAGAAACGCGCCCTACAGAGTGGATGGACATGTTGAAATATTTACACATGATCCACGAGATGTATGCATCATCACGCCCCGGGGTATGGCTGGCCTATGATGAAGCGTTTCGGGAGAAATATGACGGACATGCGAGCCTCATGTTGGGATTCAAGGATGTTGAGGTATGGTTACAGGTGTCCCAAGATGGCGGGGGAGAGTCTTCACAGGGTTCAGGTTGGCGTCGGCCGTCGGGGCGCGGCAGGGGTGCCACGCCCTTTGAGGGTAGGGGCCACTGTTTCCCTTTTAACAAGTCCGGTTGCCTGCGCGGAGCGGCGTGTAGGTTCTCACACACCTGCACCCGCTGCGGTGGAGGTCACCCAGCTAAGACTTGTGACAGGCAGAGTCGAGGAGGGGGTGGCGACGGAAGTCGAACGGCTCCCGGACCTGCAGAAAGCCGCGTCGCCAATTAACGTGGTCAATCTCGGCCGCTGGCTGGACCGCTACCCAATAAGATGGGCTGCGGAATTTTTACGGGAGGGTTTTAGGCATGGTTTTTGGTTACCTATTGAAGGGTCTGTCGGGATCGCCTCGATGGTTAACCTAAAATCTGCGAAGGTGTTCCCCGAAATCTTGGCGGAGAAAGTGCGTAAGGAGGTGGCGCTTGGGCGGATGGTTGGGCCTTTTGCGAACCCTCCTTATCGGAACCTGGTAGTGTCTCCGGTAGGGGTGGTTCCTAAAAAGGCTGCGGGGAAGTTTCACCTAATTCAGCACCTCTCTTTCCCAAAGGGTGCATCGGTTAATGATGCCATCCCGGAAAAATTTTGCAGGGTAGTGTATCAGTCTTTTGAGGAGGCGCTGGAGATGGTGAGATCTTTTGGGCCCGGGGCTTTGATGGCGAAGGTCGACATCGAGTCGGCTTTTCGGCTTCTTCCATTGCACCCGGACTCGTTCCCTTTCATGGGTTTCCATCTGAGCGATGGTTACTATGTGGATAGATGCCTCCCTATGGGGTGCGCAGTTTCATGCTCCTTCTTCGAGTGTTTTAGCATGTTTCTACACTGGTGCGTTTGTGCCGTAACCGGTCACCAAGGCGTGGCACACTATCTGGATGACTTCCTTGTAGTGGGCCCTAGCCAGGGACCCACCTGTGGGGATGTTTTGTTTTCACTTAGGGCTCTTTTTCATTCACTTGGTGTCCCAGTCGCGCATGATAAAACTGAGGGTCCTACTACCCGTTTAGCGTATTTAGGCATCGAGATCGATACGGTCTTGGGTCTTTGTAGGCTTCCAATAGAGAAGGTATTGAAACTGCGGGAGCTGATAGGGGTGGCGCTTGGGTCTGAAGGGATGTCATTGAAAAGGACTCAGTCTATACTGGGACTTTTTAACTTCGCCTGTCGGGTAATTCCAATGGGTCGTGTGTTCTGTTGGAAGTTGGAAAGGGCAACGTCAGGGCGTAAGGGACCTCACTGTCGAGTACTGCTATCTGCCGAAATCCGGACGGATTTGGCATTTTGGGATCTTTTCCTGCGGAATTTTAACGGGGTTAGGTTGTGGCCTTCCCCTCCTTTGTCTAGTAAGGAGCTGGAGCTACATACTGATGCGGCAGGGGGTGTGGGCTTCGGGGCATATTTCGCAGGTGACTGGTGCGCTGCTCGGTGGACAGAAGAATGGGTGCAGGCCGGCTGGACTGCTAACCTGTTGCTGTTAGAAATCTTCCCGATCATAGTCGCCCTTGAATTGTGGGCCCCCAGATTAGTAGGGAAACAGATAGTTTTCTGGTGTGACAATTTGGGTGTCGTGCAAGTAATCAACCGGCAGAAGGCCACCTCTCAGCCGGTCATCACACTTTTGAGGAGATTAGTATGGAGGTGTTTAGTCGATGACATTAGCTTCAGGGCGCAACATGTTCCTGGGGTGGATAATGCGCTGGCAGATTCATTATCTAGGGGGGAATGGGAGAAATTTCGAGCCTTGGCACCTCAGGCATCCCTGTCGGGTTCACCTTGTCCCACTTATATCTGGCAGATTGTCAAGCCAGAGTAGAGGGTCTAGCTGAATCATCATTGGCACCCGCTACCAGGGAGAAGTATCGTTCGGCTTGGCATGACTGGTGTGCGTTCCGGGACCAGGGGCGCGAGTCAGTGGCCTCAGGGCATCAGCTAATGCTAGCGTATATTTGGGCAGGTTTCAAGTCCGGTAAGTCCAAAGCGGCAATGTCAGGGGCTTTGGCCGGTATATCCTTTTTTACCAGGCTTAGGAATGAGGTCGATTACACGAAAAGTTTCATTATAGCCAAAGCATTAAAGGGTTGGGCGAGGGAGCGCCCTGCGCTTCCGGATGGAAGACGGCCCATCGGTGAGGCTTTGTTGACGGAATGGCTGGGGGCTATTAAGGAAGTAGCACGTGATGCATTTGAGACAGCCTTATTTCGCGCAGCATTTGTCATGCTTTATTTTGGAGCGTTTAGAGTAAGTGAGGTAGTGGCCTCTTCTAAGTCTTGTCCTTTGTCAGGAATGTTGGCGCAGCATGTTATTATTTCCCCTTCCTCAGTATGTTGTAAAATCAGGAGATCAAAGTCTGACCAGTTAGGTAGAGGGCAGTGGGTTACATTGGCCCCAAAGGTGGGTTTCTTAGTTTGCCCTGTTGTTATTATGAATGAATTTGCTGTTATTCGTCCTGTGTCTGCAATTCCGTGGCTGGTGCATGGTGATGGTACCCCCCTCACCCGGTACCAGTTTACGGCAGTGTTTAAGCGTACATTGTCTAAGCTGGGCTTGGACGGATCCCAGTTCGGCACTCATTCATTCAGAATTGGTGCTGCCACGTCTGCAGCTTTGGCTGGGGCATCAGAACGGGCCATACAGGGTGTTGGCAGGTGGAAAACCAAGGTATATAAGCGTTATGTTCGTCCTGCTCTCCTTACCAAAATCTTCCTATCTTTTACCTATCTATCTCCTGCGGTGGTGGCACAGGTCTTAGACTGCTTGGGCCTTTGGAGGTCGGGCTCGAAGGGCTTTCTCCATTTTTTTCCCACTGGGTTTTATGGTTTCACCTTCGTCTGTGCCTCCGCCCAAAACCTTTTTCCTTCTTTTGTCAGTGTGGGCGTGTTCTTGGGTGTTTGTGTCTGGTGTGCTGAGCATTTGTTAGCCCTTGTGCTTTCTGTAGTTTTGTCAAGTTCTAATTTTCAGCATCATAGGGGCTCTCTGAGTTCCGTTTTCTGGATGTATGAACACGTATGGTTGCTGATGACTAATGTTTGGTTTTCTCCACCCTACAGACCATCGGACCCCGCTGCGCATCTGGGTGCTGGGACACTCTTATATTCACTGGGCTCGATTGCACAGGGCAGCTAAGGATACTTCTCTGTTTAAGGGGGCAATGGTAGTGCAGTGGATAGGTCGTAGAGGTCTTAGATGGTCTGGTTTTCGGCATCTCCTGAGTAGTTATGTTGTCGTTCAAGGGGTACCCCAGGTACTAGTTATTCATCTGGGTGGTAATGACATAGGAGGGTGCAAGTCGGTGGATTTGATTTTGCGTATCCAGGAGGACTTGGCTTGGGTGCAAGCATCTTGGCCTTCCCTTGTCATTTGCTGGTCGGATATTGTGCCAAGGATGGCTTGGCGTGCGTTTCCTGAAGGGCGTGTTGCTGATGGAGTAAGGAGGAAAATTAATTTGGTTGTTTCACGGTTTTTACGTTCCATGGGTGGTTGGCGGATTGTACACCCGAGTATTCGTTATCAGAGCCCCTCGCTATATAGGGGGGACGGAGTCCATTTGAGCGACGAAGGCATGGTTATTTTTGTTCGGGATATTTATGTGTTTTTAGCATCAGAAGGTTTTAGTATGGTGGCGGGCCGCGGATCCTAGGGATCCGGGCGTGGCCGGAAAAGCAGTACAGTCGACGGCCAGTGGTTTGGAGCCACATTACGGTATTGGGCATGATGAACCCGCCTCCCTTCGAGTGAATCGGCTATTAGTCTCGGTTTCAGGCACCGCCCTTGTGGGCTGCCCTGTGGTTGCTTCCAGTATAGCCCAGAGGAGGGGCGGGTTCGGTAGATTCAGGACGTGGTGCCCCGTCCAGGTAGATATGTGCGCCCGGGGTGTGATTGGTTGGTCCCCCACTTGAACCCAGGGGTTTGGTTGTTCCCCAGTTTGTAGTCCTAAGGATATGCTAGGACAGTTGGGTTTTGCCTGGCACACGTCGGACTGACTGCTTATTTCACCTCCACCATGTTTATGAATAAATCATTTATTTGTGCCCTATTTCTGGTCTTGTGTCATTAATTCAGGTTATAGATGATAAGATGAAGGAGGTAAAGAGGTTAAGGTATCAGACATAAGACTTTTATAAGAACTGAGATCTGCATAGGACCGAAGGATAATAAAAGCTTTGCTGTATCTTTAACTGAACTATTCTCTGGAGTGTTTACAGTTAATCTTTGGGTACGCCCATCTGGTGTCATAGGGGAGGGGTTTAGGACTATAAGTTGGATGGGCGGAGTTTGCTCAGTCCTTGGCAGTTTGGAAGTTGCCCACCCACCCTCCCTGGTTACGTTGGATGAGAAAAGGACGTGATTGGATGCTCTGTTTGATGGATATCAGCGTTGGCAACAGCATATCTCTCAGTGAAGACGGATGGAGTCATGGCCGGAAAAGCAGTACAGTCGACGGCCAGTGGTTTGGGGCCACATTACGGTATTGGGCATGGTGAACCCGCCTCCCTTCGAGTGAATCGGCTATTAGTCTCGGTTTCAGGCACCGCCCTTGTGGGCTGCCCTGTGGTTGCTTCCAGTATAGCCCAGAGGAGGGGCAGGTTCGGTAGATTCAGGACGTGGTGCCCCATCCAGGTAGATATGTGCGCCCGGGGTGTGATTGGTTGGTCCCCCACTTGAACCCAGGGGTTTGGTTGTTCCCCAGTTTGTAGTCCTAAGGATATGCTAGGACAGTTGGGTTTTGCCTGGCACACGTCGGACTGACTGCTTATTTCACCTCCACCATGTTTATGAATAAATCATTTATTTGTGCCCTATTTCAGGTCTCGTGTCATTAATTCAGGTTATAGATGATAAGATGAAGGAGGTAAAGAGGTTAAGGTATCAGACATAAGACTTTTAAAAGAGATCCAGTCGCACAGCAATGTTGGTTTAGGGTCAGTAGATTGTTACAGTATAGAAAGAGAATAATTGTTAGTCTTACATGAACTGTGTAGGTGGATGGTATACAAGTAGATCAGCATGAGGAGGTTAAGAAGGTGGTTCGGGAATTTCTTAAGCTCATCTAGAGAGGTTTTTAAGGGAGTACTTGAAGGTTTGGGGGCTAGATGTAGCCTTAATGTACAAGGAATTAAATTCCACAGAGTGAGTTCAGCTTGAGAAAGACTTCTGACTAGGAATGGGAGCAAGTAATATGTGTGGATGAGAGCTGCAGATCTTGGGCAGAGAGGAGGGATTGAGTGGGGAGGTATTTTGAGACAAAGGAAGAGATGTATGTTAGTGCAGTTTGGGAATGGCTACTATATTAATCATATTCAGTAAAGGAAAAGCAACTTATGCAGGGATTAATAGAATGAAGCAGCAGTAGAAGGTTTTATGAGGAAAATTAATCTTGCTGCTGCAATTAAAATATATTGTAGGGCAAAATTCTTGCAGTGTTTTGTGTGAGATACATGGGTATTAAGGAGATGTTTCTTAGAAGTATGTAACAGTAGTTAGGAACAGATCGACTATGGAGAAAAAGGACAGTTCTGAGTCAATTATGACACCTAAATGGTTAGATTAATAGAGGCAGATGACATATTAGATGCCACTGACCCCGTGAAGTGGTTTTGGTTTTGGTTTTGGATCTGGATTAGCTTCGTGTTTTGGTTTTGGTTTTGTGTTGGCATAACCACCCTCGTGTGTTTTGGTTTTGGTTTATCTGTCTTTGGGTGTATTTAACACCACACTTTTTGGTGCAAATTCAGAAGAAAAGTCTTGAAGGACTACTATTTGTATTTCAGCAATGACAATTAGCAATGGAGCAATGGAGCTCTTATCTTTGGGTGTATATAACACCATACACTTTTTGGTTCAAATTCAGAAGAAAAGCCTGCAAGGACTAATATTTGTATTTCAGCAATGACAATTAGCAAAGCAGCTCTCCTTTTTGTGTTACCTATATAACACTGTAGAATTTTACTGTAGAATTACACCAACCCTGACAGCACTAGTTTTTTTATTTTTATGCAATGAGAATTACCAACGCAGCTCTCCTTTTTGTGTGTTACCTATATAACACAGTAGAATTGGACTGCAGAATTACATCAACCCTGTAAGCACTATTATTTGAATTTTTCTGCAATGAGATTTAACACAGGAGCTCTCCTATCTGTGTGTTGCCCATATACCACAGTAGAATTGGACTGCAGAATTACATCAACTCTGTCAGCAGCAATAGTATTTGTATTTCTCTGCAATGAGATTTAACACTGGAGCTATGGAGCTCTCCTGAATGTCACTGGTTACTTTCTTTAACACTGCTACCACCCTCCTCTTTCAATTCTCTAACTTTGCCTGCCCAACTGCTCTACTACACTTTATGCTACCCCTTTTGTATCCCTCTCTCAAATGGCGCTAGATCGCCGTGGAGGACGGTATTTATAGAATCCAAAACTCGCGAGATCAGACAACGTCACAATGACGTTTTGCCTTGCTTTGGAATCCAAAAAAGCGTGAAAGTCTCGGTACTCGGATCCACTAAGTTCGGGTGTTTTCCGTTTCTTAGGAACCGAGCCAGAGCATCTCTAAAATTTACACCTTGTAGCTAACAAATTTCAGGATCAGTGAAAATATAACACATCTTAAAGGAGTGTGCTTCACTTGCATCTGAATGCCATTACTGTACTGCACTTGCACATTAATGCTTCTGATCCAGCTTTGCAGTGCAATGGGCCACAAGTGCAAGATATAAGCAACTCTAAATACTGGAGCAAGTTGTGCACATGAGCAATGCCTCAATTTTGCACCAAAACACATCTTTACATTGCACTTATGTGCAACTCTAAATCAGACTCTTAGTAAGGAAATTACAACTGCATCGACATCCAGCAATTGCTTCCCCTTAGAGTTATGCTCAAGATGTGGGGGCTCATGCTGAATTGCGCATATGCCCATTAGCTTAGTGTTCAATGTGTAAATTTGTACTGAGCATACCCACTAAAAAAAAGTGTACACGTACGTCCATGCAGATTTGGCAATTGCACCTTTGACACTTGAAGAGGTAGGACTGGGGAGAGAGGGGTTGTGCAAATACCTCCGAGTATAGTACGGGTGTGTTCGTGTAATTGTGTACAGATGCAGACCCGCTTTGAGAGGTAGCTGCAAGTCGGTAATTGTATCACTTGTGGGTGCCTGAGGATGATGATGAAGGTCACCGATTCTGATTGGCTCATTGCGGATTCACCTCTGATTCTGATTGATGGGTTCTTCATTGTTTGATTATATATTATATAATTTTGCAGGCATACTTTAACATTTATTTTTGGGCTAATTTCATTTGTACATGAGAAGGAATGTTATATCTGCTTTTTTTTAGAAGTTTATTATTCGTATTATTATTATTAGTTAATTCAAATCTAACAGTAAATGCGTTTTTAGCTATTAAAATAAATGTTAACAAACTTTCCATGTGTTTATGTCTCCATCCCTTTATCTCATTTTAATAATCTCACTCCATAAAAGGAAATATTGTTTCTGCTCTGTTCTGCAAAAACAGTGAAACGCTCTCACGTTAGCAATCCTCCCCGCATCATGTGCCTATTTCCTCTCCTCCAGGAACATTGTTATTTACTCCACAAGCCCATGTTTCTCAGTGGAAGTCTAGGTGCATAGTGAAAACCGAAGTTGGTTTTGCACTGAGCAGCAAATGAGTCTTGCAGGTGCAGCCCAGTAAATCCTGGCATCATTCATGTGGCTGTTTCTTTTCTCTTACAGCAGCATCATAAACTTCATTGCTATTAATAAATTGCTATTAATAAGGTCTATAATCACATCATTTGTAATTCATATCATATGTCAGACCAGCTTTAAAGCAACACTCCCAAGCTAAGAGATAAAATTCAGCCCAAAACTTTGGCCATTTGATGTTGAAGAGACGGAGTGCGACCAGGCGGATTAATACAAAGCCACAATGATGGAAATTGGGGATTCTGTTTGGACCTACTGCTCACACACCTTACCGCAGTTATTTTAATATGATGAGCAGATATAACTCCCACAGATGCTGGTAGTGCAGCTTTAAGTGTCTGAAATCCTGCCTTGTGTGATAAGACTAGGAGGGAACAATAACACATATATTAATTTTTTTCATTTGTTTGGATCTTGCCTTTTGATTGAAGCTTTTGGCTATCACTGATTTCTAACTAAACCTTTTATCTGTGTCATTGCATGCAACATTTTCTTTCTCAAATTTATAATGTAATTATTCATCTAGTTGTACTGCACTGTCAATTTTAAATGACTTTAATTGTCTTCCTGTCTGCGTTCTCTCCGCTAGAGAGCCTTTCAACAATTCACTCTGTACCCTGCATGTAGATTTGAGTTCACAGTACATGGCTACTGATTTTTAATTTGTGCTAATCTCTGGTAACACCAAATTCTCTTGTTTTCTTTTGTATTCCACGTTTGGCAATGTTATATTAAAGTAATACACGTAGCAAAAAGCGAATGGCAAAATATAGCAGGTGGTATGGCAATAGCTGCAGGTCAGGCTAGAAACGCGCCTGATGGAAACAGTAAACACTTCACTATAAAAACCAACTCTTTAGGACCACCCCTTTCATTAAATTAATCTCTTTGAATTTCCTGCTAAAATTCTGCAGTCGCAACATGACACACAGATCAATTGCTTCACATAAAGATAACATTGTCAGCACAGTAGCTTAGTGGTTAGCTCTTCTGCCTCACAGCACTGGGGTCATGAGTTCAATTTCCGACCTTGGCCTTATCTGTGTGGAGTTTGTATGTTCTCCCCGTGTTTGCGTGGGTTTCCTCCGGGTGCTCCGGTTTCCTCCCAAACTCCAAAAACATACTACTAGGTTAATTGGGCTGCTATCAAATTGACCCTATTCTCTCTCTGTCTGAGTGTGTAGGAAATTTAGACTGTACGCTCCAATGGGTAGGGGCTGATGTGAGTCAGTTTTCTATACAGCACTGCAGAACTAGTGGTACTATATAAATAGCTGATGATGAATTATGAAGGTTTTCACCAAGAAACAAACAGTCAGTTATTAGACCTATCGAGTTGTGGATTTCATAACAAATTTTGAGCTCTGAACACAAAGGAAAATGTATCCCATTTTAGTCTTTAAGTTTTCTTTATGCTTCTTTACACTCTTAACAAAACATATGGACAGAAAATATTTTGTACTTTATTTCTATGCATTTATTTAAGTGGACTCGTCAGGAGGTCTCAATAAATCACATATTTTATCATAATAATATGAAAACAAACATTCATACTACAACCTGTTATTTCCTATAATCACTTGATGAGATGCTGTTATATTTGTGCTTGTCGTTATGGGACAACATCTGCCAGTTTTTCCCCGTTTCTTTTTCAGAAAACTGGTTATTATAAAATTTTATAAAAATAAGGGAAATTGCTTTTGAAGACAAATTATAATGAAGTTAATTAGCAACAAAGTTTGCAAATATGAAATACTTCAATCATGCCTTGAGCTCAGAACGTTTCCCAGTGGCATCAGAATTGCTAAAAAATTCATTACTAGATTTTGTGTTGCTCATAAAAAATATGACTTTCCTTCCCTTTCTTGTTGAAAGTTAAAGTGTTCAGAAATCAATATTCATGAATTTGTTAGATCTGGCATACTGTATCATGTATTGGTAATTCACTTGACCAAAGTTTAAGGAAGCAATATTAGAAATGCAAAACTTAGGACCTGAGTTAGAATAGGCTATAGTTTTGTAGCCCACACATAAGCGTAAATTTAAAGCTGCAAAATTTCAGCCTACATTTGCAATTGGAGTTGAACATATCTCTATGATCTAAGGACATCTTGATGCAGCTAGAGTAAAGATAGAACAGTCATCATTATCCATTTGATGATGACTGCTGTATTAAAAATGCAATAGCTAAACAAATAAAAAGTGTGTAAAATAAGTAACCAGCACCAGTGCTATGACGTGGGCTAGTTACCACTAAAAGCGGAGGGACAATGAGCATGGGGTCCCCCTGCAAAAGCGGATACCAGCACCAGGCTATGCCATGAAGACTTACACATAGCACAGTCGGAACAGCAAATTAATTAACCTAATTGACCAGCCAGAGTGGGTTTTCCATTGCTCCAGCCAATCAGACACAAGGCTCTCAGATTGAGGTTGTCACGGTTACATACAGGAGTACAGCTAGGAGCCACGAATATGGTGAAAACACTCTGTTTATTTGCAGAAAAGTATAAATAGCAGGTAATCAAGAGTAGTAGTAAATACCAGGTGCAAGCTGATGCAGGAAGTAATATGAATGTTCAGAAACCAGCAGGTACACAGCTAATGCAGGGAAGCAGGAGGTATGAACAGATTCCAAGCAGCATGTAACCAGAGGAGCAAGGCAGGAGGAAGAATCCACAGGGTGCAACAACAGGATATGACATCAATAACCAGCAATGTGTGCTGGGAGTGACAGGTATAAATAAGGAAAATGAGACCACACCCAGGTGCATGGGATAATAGTGAACAGAAAGGTTAACTCCTAAAGCACAAGAAATGCACAATATCAGCACCTATGGACATCAGAGGTACTGCTGCAAACACATAAAAAGAACAAATACAAATAATAAAGTCCAAAAGGTAGGAGCTGCCAGGCGGATCGTGACAATACCCTCTCCCTTAAGGGCGGATTCCAGACGCCCAAATTACCACCAATGTCTGAATTCATCAGAATCATAGTCCACAATAGGGGCCCTGGCAGAAAAGTCCTCATCTATGGGCGGAAAGGCAAAGGGGACCATGCCAGCTGCCAGTTCAAGCACTGCAGAACCACCTCTCTTCTTACGTCCTCCTCTCTTACGGGACTTCCTTGGAGTTGGGATCTGCGCCAACTGGGAGGAGCACAAAGGTATCACTTGGACAGGTGAGATGGGTGGTACTGCTGATAATGTAGAGGCCCCGCAAGATGGCATAGCGGGAGGTGTTGGTGAAAACTTGTAGATCACAGCCTCAACAAATAGTTGTAAGTCAGACAGGATGGGGTGATCAGACTCAATCAAAGGGTTTACCCATTCCAAAGCTTCTCCTCTAAAATGTGAAATAAAGAACAGTACCTGTCTCTTAGGGCTGTTAACAAGCTCTGGTATAAAGGGAACACAAGAAACATCAAATCTCAGAAGGGCACTAAGTTGGGAAACGTGCCCCTCAAATAAAGGCAACAGGTCAGACTTGGTACCCTCAGCACAGGATGACTCGGACTTGGCAGCAGACCCGGACTGGGCAGCAGACTTAGCAGCAGGCTCGGACTGGGCGGCAGATTTGGCAGCAGGCCCGGACTGGGCGGCAGGCTTGGCAGCAGGCCCGGACTGGGCGGCAGGCTTGGCAGCAGGCCTGGACTGGGCGGCAGGCTTGGCAGCAGGCCCGGACTGGGCGGCAGGCTTGGCAGCAGGCCCGGACTGGGCAGCAGGCTTGGCACCAGGCCCAGACTGGGTGGCAGACTTGGCGGGGACAGCACTGTGAGAAGCTTCGGGGCAGACATCTCTGTGAGAAGCCTCAGGGCAGGCAGCACTGTGAGAAGCCTCGGGGCAGATAGCAATGTGAGAAGCCTCGGGGCAGATAGCACTGTGAGAAGCCTCGGGGCAGACAGCACTGTGAGAAGCCTTGGGGCAGACAGCACTGTGAGAAGCCTCAGGGCAGACAGCACTGTGAGAAGCCTCGGGGCAGACAGCACTGTGAGAAGTCTCGGGGCAGACAGCACTGTGAGAAGCCTCGGGGCAGACAGCACCAAGTGGTAACTCGGGCTGAACCGCATGGACAGGCAACTCGGGCTGAACCGCATGGACAGGCAACTCGGGCTGAACCGCATGGACAGGCAACTTGGGCTGAACCGCATAGACAGGCAACTCGGGCTGAACCGCATGGACAGGCAACTCGGGCTGAACCGCATGGACAGGCAACTCGGGCTGAACCGCATGGACAGGCAACTCGGGCTGAACCACATGGACAGGCAACTCTTCTGGAGCAGACTGGTGGGACAGGGCCCCCTCTGGAGCAGACTGTAAGGGCAGCGCCCCCTCTGGAGAAGACTGTAGAGGCAGCGCTCCCTCTGGAGAAGACTGTAAGGACAACGCCCCCTCTGGAGAAGACTGTAAGGGCAGCGCCCCCTCTGGAGCAGACTTTAAGGGCAGCGCCCCCTCTGGAGCAGACTTTAAGGGCAGCGCCCCCTCTGGAGCAGACTTTAAGGGCAGCGCCCCCTCTGGAGCAGACTTTAAGGGCAGCGCCCCCCTCTGGAGCAGGCTGTAGCTCAGGAACAGAGACAGCGGCTGAAGACTGGGGACCGGACACAGTGGCAGGAGACTCAGGAACGGACACAGTGGCAGGAAACTCAGGACCGGACACAGTGGCAGGAGACTCAGGACCGGACACAGTGGCAGGAGACTCAGGACCGGACACAGTGGCAGGAGACTCAGGACCGGACAAAGTGGCAGGAGACCCATGACCGGACACAGTGGCAGGAGACTCTGAGTAAGAGGCAGATGATGGCACCTTGGAGCAAGAGGAAGATGATGGCACCTCGGCACAGAAGACAGAGGCTGGCACCTCGCAACAGGAGACAGAGGCTGGCACCTCGCAACAGGAGACAGAGGCTGGCACCTCGCAACAGGAGACAGAGGCAGTTGGCGCCTCAGGACAGGCGGATGGAGCTGGCGTCTCAGAACAGGCGGCTGGAGCTGGCGCCTCAGGACAGGCGGCTGGAGCTGGCAGATTGGGTCTCTTCCCAGAGAACAGGAATGGTGGAACATAAACAGATTTGGAATGCAGAGAGGAAACAACAGGAGATGGTTCAGTAAGCTGACGTGGTCTACGGATAGGACAGTCCTGCAAGAAATGTGCATTGCTAGCACAGTAGAGACACAACTTGTTTGTTATTCTGCATTGTCGCTCCTCTTCGGTCAGATGGGGGCGTGGACCACCTGTGAACTGGGAATTAGTTACCCCATAGTTCTTAGAAAACAGCAAATTTGTAGAAGCACTTTTAAGAGGTGCTATTTGCACAGGTTCATCAGCAGAGAAGGTGGATTGAGACAGATCAGCAGCTTCTGAATTAGGAGAGACAGAATCTGACAGTCTCCTGAGTGGGTCTATAAGCAAAGTGGAAAATTTAGCCAGCTGGGAGCGTAACAGGATTATGTCCATTTGTAAAGCCTGTAGCTGTGGCAATTCAAAAGCTGGTAAAGCAGACATGTTCCAAAAGTAAACGAAAAATGAATTGCAGAACAAAAAGGTCTCAAAATAAAAAACGTTCACCTGACTCCTAAGCTGTTTTTTGGGCTGGTTATACTGTCACGGTTACATACAGGAGTACAGCTAGGAGCCACGAAAATGGTGAAAACACTCTGTTTATTTGCAGAAAAGTATAAATAGCAGGTAATCAAGAGTAGTAGTAAATACCAGGTGCAAGCTGATGCAGGAAGTAATATGAATGTTCAGAAACCAGCAGGTACACAGCTAATGCAGGGAAGCAGGAGGAATGAACAGATTCCAAGCAGCATGTAACCAGAGGAGCAAGGCAGGAGGATGAATCCACAGGGTGCAACAACAGGATATGACATCAATAACCAGCAATGTGTGCTGGGAGTGACAGGTATAAATAAGGAAAATGAGACCACACCCAGGTACATGGGATAATAGTGAACAGAAAGGTTAACTCCTAAAGCACAAGAAATGCACAATAGCAGCACCTCTGGACATCAGAGGTACTGCTGCAAACACATAAAAAGAACAAATACAAATAATAAAGTCCAAAAGGTAGGAGCTGCCAGGCGGATCGTGACAGAGGTGGAGTGTGGGAAATTTGTGATTATTAGCCGTTCAGTTATTGACCCCTTGAGATTTATCTGGTCTCATTTGAAAGGAGAGTTTCATCTGATGTGCATGATATTTGCCTATTATACATTTCTCCAGCAGAATATGGCCAAGTGTGCCGTACAGAATTCCCTTTATAATTTGTATACTATCTGGGTTTTTTTTCTAGCCAGACTACTCCTTTATTATACCCCAACCACACACAGAAGAATGAATTAACACAGTTGTCATCCCTGCAAAACTTACAAATACATTGTGGAATGGCACATTCTACCATAAAATTTGAATTGATCTGCTCAAACTTCTGCCACAACCCCTCTCACCACTACTCTGCACATGAAATTCTTACTTTTTCGCCAATTTCAGAATATCTATTAGGCAACCTAGGATCCTGCATATAGCCCAGTGGGCACTGAGAGGCCTTTATTACTGTAATCTACCTTTTATGTGATTTTTTTTCTGTTTTTTTTTTACAAATGGAGAGTGGAAATAGGGCCCAAACAAGTCTCTTGCCTAGAGCCCAATGTGATCTTAATAAAGTTCTGACTTTCATTGTGTATAATTTTACCTTAATTAGTATTCACTATTGTATCGTATGCTGCTAAAATGTATGCTTTCATAAAATTTTTGGATGTTACTGTCACCTATACTGTCGAACTCAGCAAATTGGATAAAGTCATTTCAATTAATATCGAGCAAACTTGGTTGTCTAGTACACATTAATTGTAGTTGCAACACATAGTTATTTATGTCGAAATATAGTAGTATTTATGTTTAATATTATAAGTTATATGCATGTTAGTAAAACATATGGTTCAGGTTATAGAAAATGTGTCATGTCTGGTATCATTTTAATCCCCTATTCATCAGCAGTTGTCCGGTTCCTTCGCCAAAGAGATTGTACATTGCATACTCTAGTTAGCGATGTTAGAGAATAAATGTTTAAAATAATACTGACTATAAAATGCTAATAGACTAGTTGACACTGGATTCTTGGCAGGAAAGTCGGAGCACATCCCCTGGAGAGATGACCCCCCACCTTTGCATATTTTGGTTTGAACTGGCCTATGATCTGCAACATTCTGGATGTTCCTGAAACCTGGACCAATAGAATCAAGCCACATCATCTGCATTGTTTCACTGTATTTCTGACTGCATATAAGCAGGAGCTCTTCATCTAGTGAGCAGTCTTCTTTGACCACAGACTTCAGACCTGAATTACTGTTCACTGGATCCAGGACGCCTGCGATAAGTAACGGCTGTACTTATTATTATTTAGTTTGAAGTATTCTGCTACTTTTTGAGAATAAATATTTGTGCGTTGGAAACACAAATCGAGATTCGTTATTGGATAGCGACAAAACGTGCATAACAATACAGAGAGGCAGTTTGTAAAGGAATTAGACTGGACACTGTTCTTTGTGCTCACAGTTTTTATTCTAAATCCCTTAAAAAGTATATTTCCATATTACCTCATTTTGCAGCAACAAAGAATGACCTCAAATAGTACAGTACAGTACAGATTGATATGATAAAAATGAGGATGATTCAGCAATTGAAAGGTGTCTAATTTTGGACAGATGAACCAAACATCTCATGTAATGGAACTAAACATTGGCACTCGGTAAATAACTTGCAGAATCTCCTATATGTGCATATAGATGAAGTTGAAACCTTAAGGGCAAATTGGTGATAAATGATCTTAAACTTTTGATTGGTATATGAACATGGTAGTGTTGGGGTTCTTTACCTATGTTAACAGAATAACCACCTGTAATTGAATAAGTCAGTCAGCAGTTTATCAAATATCTATAGTAACGATCGATCGGAGCACAGAATGAGACCACACAAGTGTCTGGTTTCCAAACTGAAACTGCTTTACTGCATAAATAAATCATATAATTATACATATTAGTTTTTAGGGGTATAGTAGTGTAACAACCAATAAGAAGAATTAGAGGCATAAAAGCGTGACAGCCAATTAGAAGTATTAGAGGCATAGATTAGTAACAACCAATTAGAAAACAGTAAATTATGAATACAATAAGCTATTGATACATTATGCGTATTCTGCAATTTGTAAGTTTTAAACAAGTCTTTCTTATATTTTTATCTTCTCATGCATTTTCTCACCAGTCTAAATGTTACTTTTCATAAAACATTCAGCTGTGCGTCCTTGGCTTGTCCATATTCTCTGAGAACATATTTTGCAACATTTTTCAAAACTTCAATCTTTGTCTTTTCTCATTCTGAGTAAAATATCTGCTAATTTCTTTTAAAGCTATAACATAATGATTACTTATATGGATATATCATTTTGATTTTGCCATCCCTCACATTCCCCAATTTTAATCATTATTTTACAAAAGATTCTGCCTAACAGGAATCAGGCAAACAGACTAGGGTGATAGTACTAGAGGCTATGTCCCTAGGAGGTGATGCTTGTCATCTTTCCAGGCAGAGGGTAATAACCGTTGACACACATCCATCACTGTAGTCTATTCACAACCTTCTAAGAGGGAGCTATGAGAGGAAGAGATACAGAAACAAAACAAAAAAGTACAATCATTCAAACAAACACATTTCTCTTTAAACTTGACTTTCATCCCAGGTAGGAAAGTGTTGTAATCAGAGTTCTGTCTTTTCAGGATAATCTGTTATTCTTTTAAGGGTTTACAATCTTTTGTTAAATTGCAGCATTATTCCAGAAGCATTCTTTCCTCATGTCTTTTCTGCAATCTCAGTATATCTTTTCTGAAGGCACATGACATGTATGCATTACATCCTATCAACATGGCTAATACTACAATGATAATAACTAGTGGATGCACTAACAGGTTAAACATATTAGTCATTGAGTGGGATGACCCCGTGAATACATCCCATCAATGTTTTTCTAAATCATCCTTTAATTTGGTGGCCATACCTTTCAATTAATTTCCCTCAATGATAGTTACCATTTTTTCATGATTATTGGTGTAATTTACCTGTCTGAGGTGGTCATTTAATAATTTTGTTTTATTTATAATTTTCACTATTTCTTCTATGTCTAGGGTTAACTGAGACAAACTTAAACTATAGTATATAAACATTTTGTCTACCTGTGACATTTTATCCTTATAGAATATTAACAACTTCCCTTGCCACTGCGAATGTGTTATGTTTATTAAACATCCTGAAAATGGGTAGGTCAGCCCGTAAGCTTGTATTATTACTTTATCATATGTAATCAAACAGATCATTTGCGGGGCAACCTCTATTAATGTTTCAAACTCTTTTGGGTGTAATGCCCATACGCAACCACTGGTGTTATGCTGCAATAAACATGGTTCAAATACTGCAGTTTGTTGAGGGCACACAGGTCCCATATCTGTATTATCACAGAGATCTAAATTATATGTCTTATTCTTATCTCAAGGGGAGCTGGAGGTTTATCTCCTGTACCATGTCCAACATCAAGGGCACAGCTCCCACACTATGAGCTGAAAATGAAGCTACTTATTGTTCTCATATCTTGATAAATAACTTCAGGAGTTCTCTATGTCAGCTTAACCTCAAGGCCATGGGCTTACATCTTGTAATACTGCATATCAACATAAAAATTAATAATCTCTTTAAGCAAATAATATTTCTATGCAAGTTACAATAAATGCCTGAACAAAGGCCTTATGAGGCCTTAACAAAAAAATCATATTTAACATTTCCCATCTTTTATTCAAATTTCGGCCCTTTCTCCTCCTACCTACCTAACCTGTCTATAGGACCACATTCTTAATAAGCAGGTACGTATACACATGTAGAAGGCCACATGCATAGAGTTGGCCCCCTTAAGAACCTATCAACTCATCCCCCACTAATGATAAGCCTGTGATCCTCCCTGTCCTAACTTGATTTATGAGGAGATGCAATTTGGCAAATGTCCATGTCTAGAAAAGATGGTTTCTTAGAAAGATGGTTTCTTAGTAGGTAGTTAATGAGTCTATAGTAGTTCTGCAGGCCTTGCATGTCCTTTGTTCAGTCTTTAGTAGTTTCTTGTTGCAAACTGTGCAGTTCTTTGGCTTTGCTAGTCCAAATAATTCATGACACTCATATTCTGGTCAGGTTTCAAAAGTAATCTCTGTGATCATCAGAGGTTCGGGATTTTCAGTGGTTCCCTTTTTGGAGAGACAACAATCAAGTGTCAGTAACTTCTTAATCAGAAATATATTTAGTTTCATTATCACATATACGATCAACAGGGTTGCAAAACCATTTGCTACTAATGCCAATATTTCCAATATCCAACATGAATCATTACTGACAACTTTACCAATGAGGTTATGCATCTGCACAAAAGCATTTTCAGAGTTTACTATGAGTGCAAATTATTGAGCACTCCTTCTCATATGTTTCTCACAGTGGCATAGGCAATTTGTCACTTATCTGTCTGTTTCATACTGGGTTAGGGAGGCCTTGATCCCTACTTCAGTCACAATTATTCTGGCAAGACCTATCAATACCATAAGACAGTAATTTCTATTTATCAGAACAAGACTCCCCTGATTTGAAGACTTTGCAGTGTGATGCGTGAATCCAGGTGTCTCTTTCCTGTACTTTCACTGCCATGGGAGTCGTCAATAGGACTTGATAAGGACCCTTGTATCTGGGTTCAAGACTTCTCCTGATGTGCTTTCTCACGACCACCCAGCCCCCAGGTTGCAGTTAATGGGTACCTGTATCAAAATAAGGGTCTGGAATGGAGGAGAACATTTGACCATGTATTTCAGTTAGTTGTTTCTGTAATAAGGCAACAAAGTTCAACAAATCACTATATACCGTATATACTCGTGTATAAGCCGAGTTTTTCAGCATACTTATGTATGCTGAAAAAGGGCACTCGGCTTATACACGGGTGAACTTACCTGGTGTCCGGTCCCTGGGCTTCAACTTCTGCATATGCGTTCCAACACAGGAAGTTCGGCATTTGGAACGCAAACTTGCGTTCCAAATGCCGAACTTCCTGTTGTTGGAACGCATATGCGTTCCACTGCGGGGTAAGTGAAAAAATCTCTCTCTCTCTCTCTCTCTCTCTCTCTCTCTCTCTCTCTCTCTCTCTCTTTCTCTCTCTCTCTCTCTCTCTCTCTCTCTCTCTCCTTTTTTGTAAAATTTACAGTGCAATTACATAATGAACAAACAATACAGCCACCATGTTCATACATTTATATCCCTACCCCTTTTTTTAGGTTAGGTTGTACCCAATGCCAATGATTTTAGAATCATTTATGAATGTTCCTTGTCATCTACTGTTATTTATGGTTTAGCTAAAAATAATTTCATAGATTTAACCTATCATTTTTATTTAGGTTTTTAAATTAGCGCTCTTTTCCACCCTAGGCTTATACTCGAGTCAATAAGTTTTCCCGGTTTTATGTAGTAAAATTAGGTGCCTCGGCTTATATTCGGGTCGACTTATACTCGAGTATATACGGTACATGCTGTAGTTGCTATGGAAAATAACAGCCTGTTCTGTTTGCTGTGCCAACCAATATCTCATTTGGTATTAAACCTGTGTCTTTCCTAGCAGTGTTTTTTACTGAGTGCAGGTAAACATGAGATTCATGGCAGACCTGTTTCAGCCATTATTTTCTGCATTTTCAATTTCAGAGTACCATTAAGGCGCTCCACACATCCCGAACTTTGGAGTCTGTAGGGGGTGTGAAGGGCAGGTATGATTCCCATGTCTATTAATAGTTTCTGGAATCCTTGCATCGTAAAGTGTTTCCCTCTGTCACTTACAATGACCTCTGGTACCCCATATCATCAGATTACCTCATTCGCAATTTTCTTGGCTAATGCTTTAGCATTTGCTTTTCTATACAGCCATGTCTCCAGCCAGTGACTAAAGAAGTCGCCACATACCAGCACATTCTCAAAGCCCGAGCATTTGGGAAGTTATATAAAGTCTATCTGTATCCTCTTATAGGGATAAAATGCCTGGGGTGTGCTTTTCCATGGAGTTGGACAGACTTACCAGGGTTATTCTGTGCACAGACTTATCATTCTGCCACTAACGACTGTGCTGCTTGGGTGAACCCCGGTACTATCCATAACCTGTTAGTGAGTACAACCTTAGCATCTTTTCCCAGATGCACTTTCTCGTGTGCTATATTGGCCATAATGGGATAAACTACGTTTGGCAGACACAAACACTGACCTTTACACCACTCTCCTTGCACTTCTAGTGCTCCATGTTTTGCCCAAGTCTTTTTCTTATTCTCTGTTGCTTGTCTTTCCATAAGTTGGAGTGTGGTCTGGTCAAACTTGGTGTCAGGGGGTCACCATGTAAATAGACTCCCCTTGGGGTACTGGAGCTATGGCGGCTTCTCGTGCAGCCTAGTCTACAAGTCTATTGCACTTAGCTTCAGGGGTAGTATATCTGTGTGTGTCTTCACCTTCATCACTGTCTGGAGGACAGCTGGAATGCAGTGAACAGTGCCCTGGTATGTTCGTCATATTGACTGGTTTGCTTGCTGAACTAGAAGTATTAGAAGTATTAGAGGCATAGATTAGTAACAACCAATTAGAAAACAGTAAATTATGAATACAATAAGCTATTGATACATTATGCGTATTCTGCAATTTGTAAGTTTTTAACAAGTCTTTCTTATATTTTTATCTTCTCATGCATTTTCTCACCAGTCTAAATGTTACTTTTCATAAAACATTCAGCTGTGCGTCCTTGGCTTGTCCATATTCTCTGAGAACATCTTTTGCAACATTTTTTAAAACTTCAATATTTGTCTTTTCTCATTCTGAGTAAAATATCTGCTAATTTCTTTTAAAGCTATAACTAAATGATTACTTATATGGATATATCATTTTTATTTTGCAAACCCTCACAGTAGTGTGGCAGGATCACTTATAAACAACTTATTTCTGGCCGAATCACGAAGAAATAACTTATTGTAGATATTTATTTTAATTAGGGATGCAGGACACCGCCGTATATTATTGCAAATGTATTGATTTTTTATATTGTGTTGTACTTCTGTATAGGAAGCCTCATGCTAATTCATTTTTTTCATGTGAAGTGACCAACATGTCTTTTTAGCGTGAAAGCACAGCAGGGGATTGTTACCTGGTATCCTGCCTTGTTAAAGTGAAAGGAAACCTCTGAACAATGTATGTACGATATCACAGATTGGTGTAATTTTTTTTTATTTTGCACTGCATTTAAATCCACTTTTGGAGGACAAATTGCATCCTGATAGTAAATTTCTGATATAATATCTCAGGCTTTGTGGATCCATCTAGGATCAGGGACTGGTATTACCCCCTGATAATATGTGTGTCAGAATGTGTATAAAACAAGCACTGTTTCATCATTTAATGTATCATTATACCATCTGTAACTTCTGGATAGATCGCTAGAACAACAGACTGGCGTGTAACTGTCCTTATTAGGACACTTGAGCTAATAAACATCACTTTTTCAAGATTCTGCTTTAACAACTACTTACCTGTGCTGTAATTCCTGTGACCTACAGATTAAAACAATTTAATCCGTTATCCGGCTGTTCTGAGCTTGGGTCCCTGCATCCAGTACCAACGCTCTGCCCGTTACCTGCGGGTCTGGCCAGTGTGATAGGCCAGGAGGAACCATCCACAGCAACACAGATCTGAAGACAAGAGGTCAGATATACCAGCCACATGCCCAGCAAGGGGTACAATAACAGTGAGAGTTACCTAGAAGGACGCAGTTCTTGGTGCCGGTGAAGGAGCCTAGTGGTGGCAGCAGCAAAAGCCTCTCCTACTGTGGTTAGAGGGCGCATTTGGAATAAAGAAAATGGGACGGGGCGAGGCAAGCCCAGATGGTCTCCAGCAACACACGAACAGGGTGGCATAGGAGGTCAAACATGTCACAATGATTTACAGCTATACCTGGTATCACTAATCTGTGGAATCTATTAATCTGATAAATATCGTGATGGGAAATATGTTTGTCAATACTGAGTGGAAAACAGAGACTTCTGTTAGTGCAGCTCTCTAATGTGCCATTGTGTGCCCATGTAAAATGTTATATATTGGAAAGTCTGTACTTATATTTAAGGAGAGGGTGTATTTTACTGTTCTTTTGTAAAGAATTATATTGTCCTGTTGATACCTTGAATATAAACACACCGCCTGAGGCGAGACATTTGCTCAAGTTGGATATTAAATGGTTGATTTGTTATGTATGTACTGGAACCCTCATCATCTTATATCATGAACCTCATCTCATTAATATGTACATTTCAGCTCTGCAACTGTCTTTTTAAAAAAAAGTATGTAACAGAAATTCCATATCTTGCTATAACCTGCACATTGAACCATTTTATGGCACAGGCCTGCTCTTCTAGCCTAATACTACAAATGGTTGTTTTTATTCTCAGATCAGCTGACCAATTAGCACAGATGCATTTAGTGTACTTATCCCAACTATATCTCAGCATTCAGTGTAAGAGGAAATGTGTTCAGGGTGTGACATGCTCGGGTTTTTCTACACTGAGTAGGTTTTTTCACAAAGTGTTCGGAAATGCACAGTTAAACAACACAGTTGGACAAACATTGGACAACATCTGAAGACATCCAGAAATAAGCTACATCTGCTGCAGCCTAACTCTGCACTACTTCTCTAACTGCACTGGACATTGTAAATATGTATTATTTTAAACTCCCTCAACTTTCTTGCTTTTTATTCTAAACTCCCAATGTTTAACAAATTGCATTTACTAGTCTTCTTTCATGGCATTTTCTTTAGGACTATATCATCCTTCACCCTTCCTTCAACACTTTGTCCGGACTGCCTCTTCATTACTCCACTCACCTCTAGTTAACACATGATTTTTTCCTATTTAATTTCACTAACTGGAACAGCCTACTCATATCATCCGAAAATAAAAGGTCACACATTTTACAATCCTTTTACCTATCTTCCTTTCCTATCTTCTATTAGCTGGTGATATATCAACTAATCCTGTACACATATATTAGAACACTATCAAAAGCCAACAAAAATCAAATGCATCACCTGTCTCCTCTCTCTTCCAAAGTACTATAAATTGTCCTTTAAATGCACGCTCTGTTTTTAACAAACTTAACTCCATACACGACCTCTTAAACAACCTCAACCTTCTGGAAATATCTGAAACATGGCTTACACAATCAGACACTGTCTCACCTGCAGCCCTTTCACATGGTGGCCTCTATTTCACCCCCACCCCCCAGACTTGGAGGCAGACAAGGAGGTGGGGTTGGTCCACTTCTATCCCCATAGTGCACATTCACAGTTCTACCAAATGTCCCATTACTTACGTTCACATCTTCTGAAGTACATACTGTTAGGATTTGTAACCCATTCTCTATGCATGTTGCTGTGATCTATCGCCCCCCTTGAGCGCACCAACAATTTCTTGAGGATTTCTCTCACTTCTTATCTTCCGACATCCCCCATCATCATCTTGGGTGACTTCAAAATCCCCACTGTAAATCCACGTTCCACGGCTGCTTCCAAACTACTCTCTCTAACCTCCTCCTTTGGCCTCTTCCAGTGGGTTGACTCCTCTACTCATCGGGATGGCTATTGCCTTGATCTTGCATTTTCTAGACTATGCTCAGTTTCTGATTTCCTTAGCATTCCTTTCCCCCTCTCAGATCATCACCTTATCAGTTACACGTTCACTCATACTACTTTAATCTATCTGCTGTCAATCTCTACCAAGCCTCCTCATATACACATAATTCTTAACACAGATAATTTTCAACAGTTTTCCACCTCTCTCCAACACTTTCTCTCCCCAATCTCTCCATTCTCCTCCCCTGATATGGCACTACCTCATTTTACCAAACCCTACAACAGTCCTTTATCAAGTGGCTCCAGTGAATTTTCCTACTACACGTCGACTTTGATGTCAACTGTGACACACTAAAGTAACACAAAATCTTCCAAAACTTTCCCGTAAAGCAGAACGTCACTGGCGTAAATCTCATCTCTCCTAAAGTTTTCTTCTAATGATTTCTTCACATATAATTCTATCTACCACTCCTATTGAAATGATCTGGACACAGAAAAACAAACATACTTCCAATCTCTCATCTATGCTCAAACTTCTAACTCCAAACTCCTTTTTAACACATTTAAATATCTTCTCAATCCTTCCACATCTTCCACTCTGACTACTATCAGTGCCCAAGATCTTGCAGTCTACTTCAAGGACAAGATTGATAAGATCAGACTAGAGATGGTATCATCTTCCTCGACAAGCAATAAGCTTAATTCCTTCCCAGCACCCTCTGACACCCTCTCTTTATTTGATCCCACAAATGAAGATAAAGTATCTATTCTCCGCTTCTCTTCCTATTCTACCTAATGTTATCTTGATCTTATACCCTCACAAATCGGTAGATAACTGACTCCTGTGCTCATTCTACCTCTAGCTAAAGTCTGTAATCTCTCTTTTTACTGGTATCTTCCCTTCATCATACAAGCACGCAGTTATTACTTCTATTGTGAAAAAACTAAATTCTGACCCAAACTCACAATAAAATAAAAATCCAATCTCTCAGCACCCATGCCCCTGCAAGCATCTAGAGAGACTTGCCTATCCTTGCCTCAGACAATTCCTTTCTGCAAACAACCTATTGGATCCTCTTCAGTCAGGCTTTCACTCTCAACACTTTAGCAGTGTTGAACACAGAGACTACATTGAACACTGCTAAAAACTAAAGGCCATTGCGCTCTTCAAATTCTCCTGGATCTCTCTACTGCATTTTACACTGTTGACTACTCTCTTCTCAAACAAACACTACAATCCCTAGGTCTTCAAGACCCTGTCCTCTCCTGGTTCACATCCTACCTATCTAATCGCTTTTTTAGTGTTAATTTCTCTGGATCCACTTCTGTTTCACTTCCTTTATCGTTTGGAGTACCACAAAGCTCAGTACTAGGTCCTCTGCTGTTCTCTACCTATACCACTTTTCTCTTGGAAAACTAATAAGTTCCTTTGGATTTTAGTATCAGCTCTATGCGGATAATACCCAAATTTATCTATCCTCTCCTGATCTCTTGCAATCTGTGTTGTCCCGCGTTACTATCTGTATTTCTGCCATTTCAGCTTGAATGTCCTCTCGCCAACTCAAACTCCATTTTTCAAAAACAGAGTTAATAATATTCCCAACAACCCAACAACAGAAGTTACCTACCTCACATTTCTCTTTCTGTTGACAACATGACCTTAAATCCCACCCCACAAGCTTTCTGCCTAGGTGTGATCCTTGACTCAGAACTATCCTTTGTTCCCCACATTGACTCTATATCTGTTATGCTCAGGAGAGTTCACTCAGTCTAGGTTGACACAGACCAAGTAAGGCGCGGAGTCTAACAGCCCCCTGGTCTTCTCCAAGAACCACTGCAAGGCAGGATGAGTTTAGCTGCTAGGAGATTGCAGGTCGCGGCCCTTGGTTTGGTCCCTAGATGTGAGAGAGATAGGAGAAATGTCAGCAAAGCAAATAACAATGGCCGTACCTTGGAGATGCTGAAGCGGAAAGACGATCGGTAAAGCTGACACTCTGCAGAGAGGAGATCCAGAAGGGATGGTTGGTAATCAAGCCAGGTCTTGTACACTAGTCAGCTGGCCATCTTTACACAGGGATGAAGCAAGGGAGTGGTCAAAAGGTAAGCCGGGTTCAGGTCACAGATGTCTGAACAGTAGAAGGAAGATCCAAGAAGAATAAACAGCAGGCAAGCCGGGTCTAGTACACAGGATGCAATCTGCAGAAAAAAAATCACAGGAACAAGCAGCACACACAGGAGTCAGAAAGTAAGTAACCTGTCGCTCTGACACAGGTTTAGCATCAGAGCCTCTCTTTTATACAGGAAGAGATTTCAAACTCCCCGCCGCGGGATCTTGTGATCATCCACGCCGAGGAGTGATGTGATCGCCCCCTCAATTACTTTCTCTCAATTACTGTAATCAGCACTAAGAACCCTGTGAAACCGGAAGTCCTGCGCGGCTGTCAGAACAGGAGCGAGGAGAAGGTAAGAATCTTCACAATATCTAATTCATGTAACATACAGAACATCTAAAAACAGTTCCAGAATATTCACATATCTTAGACAAGAAACTGGAAAAACTCTTGACTATGCAGTTCCCTTCTTACTCATCTTCCCCAAAACAGACTCTCACCCCTACAATATATTTTGCACGCAGTGACTAGATTGATTCTCCTTGCAAATTGTTTTTCCTCTGCTGAACCACTCTGTCAGTCTCTACATTGGTTGCCTGTTTTTTACTGAATTCAATATAAAAATACTTCTACTAACCTACAAGGTCATCTCCTCACTTGTCTCAAAATACCTCCAAACTTGGCAACTCCGTTGTGCGTCTGTCATCTACTCTCATTACATCCTCCTATTCCCGTTTGCAGGACTTTTTTCGAGCTGCACCGACTCTATGGAATTCTCTCCCTCGCACAATAAGACTCTCTAGTCCACAAACCTTCTAGTGTTCTCCGAAAACCCACCTCTTCAGTCAAGTGTATAATAGTCTTCTACCACCCTCTTAACCTCACCAAGTTACTCTATTACCACCCGTTACATTATTCACACAAGACAACAATCTTCTGACTCCCTGACCAACATTGCTGTATGACTGGATCATATAGCATACTAATCATTTATGACCTTTGCAATCTGTCTGGGCTGAAATGCAATTTGTATCAGACTCCCATTGTCCCATAGATTGTAAGCTTGCGAGCAGGGCCTTCTCACCTATTTGTCCGTATTACCCAGTATTGTTTATTACTGTGTTTGTCCCCAATGGTAAAACACTACGGAATTTGCAGGCACTATTTAAATAAAAGTTGATGGTGATGATTATGTATGCCTATTGATTAGATGCCCACTCTGAGTAGGGGAGGCAACCGCATCAGGTTGTTAATTCACAAGAAAGTGCATTTGATAGATAAAGTTAATACATTGTTCTCATGTTTTGTCTTGTCAGATTATGCTATAGATGTTATACATTTTGAAGATGTATTAATTGTGCTTTATATGAGACTACAAGGGCCAGTTTACATGGCAGCCAGTGCCTGCTGGAACCTATAGTTCCACACACTAAACTAACAATAAACACAAGCAATTTTTCCAAATTCCAAACTTCCAACTCCATAGGCACCTTGTTTTCTTCCATCATGTCACAATCCAAAAGTAATCAACATCTGATAATGGGCCTGATAGACTGGTTTTAAAAGCCACTGCAAATCAAAGCTGTACACCAGAAACCACTGACGAAGCCATGCATGCAGCAAAATGCATTTAGACACCATTGGCAGCATTTCTACAAAATTGTATGTTCCTTTTAATTTATTAACTATTGGTATTTATTTGATTTTTTATCTTTCATACTATTTTATTCTAATTATTTATTTTCATTTCACTACTGCATTTAGCAACATCTTGTTGTTCTTCCTCTTAAATACAAATCTAGCTTAATAATCTTTCATAGTATAACAATTACCTATTACCATCTTCCATTTACAAAATCTCTACCACCTACACTCTGTTATATTGTAATTATTTCATATTCATCTGTACATCCTATTATATTCATTATGTAATTTTACTCCCATTCTTAAACCTCATCATTTCACCACCCACGCTCTGATCCAATAATACAGATTACTCTGTTAAAACTTTTTTTCAACACTATTTCATTGTCCTCAACTCCCTCTCACCCCTTTCTTACAGAAGGTTGAAGACAGCCCAGGAGTGGGGTGAGCCACTGTATGAGTATGCCCACATCATGAAAGATAACCAGGAAGCGTTACTGAAACAGTTTTATAACAATTTGCAACAAAAACAGTGTGCTGCAGAAGTCGAAAAAGATGTACTTTATACATATAATTACTCAAAACTGTTCTACTGTATCTAAATCTATGCTGGAGATAATTCAGGAGAAAAATATGCTTATTTTATTTACAGCAAGAGCTGGAATGAGAAAGGAGATGTCAATGAAGCATTTTTGTCCCTTTCATCAAAGCAAGATAATCTGAGACCACCAAGAGATAATTGTGCTGCACTATTATATCTGTGTCCTCATAACAGTTTTCTTTCTTATTGTAAGACTTGCATGTACAGGGGGCACCTGTTCACATTCCCCCAGCACCTGAAAACTGAGGTAGTATTTTGGTGGCTGCTTAGAGGAGTTGCAGAGGTAGGGGCCAGGAAAATTCATATACAATACACATCATTTTACAAGAGGGACAACAACAGCATGAAATGTATATCATGTTTTTGTACACATTGAATGTACACACGATATATTATAATATAATATACACATTAATAATACAGCAGGAAAATCTATTTAAGAAAGTACCATATCAAATAACCATAAACTAAATAAAATTGTAATGGTATAATCCCATTAATGCATTTGGGCAACAGAGCTTGAGTGTTGCTTAGTACTGTGATATTCTGAGCTATATAACAGTTTTGACACAAGCATGAAATGACAGCTGTATCTGTATAAATGTTATTACTTCTTGCCAGAATTAGCATTAGTCCTGCATCTTTATCTTTCATTCATTAACTTCAATTACCTGCTGTCTATGTTTTCCATCACCCTACTTCATCCTCCTGTTTATTCTCATATATTATAAATGTTCTTACATCATGTGAGCCCCTGGACTAGAAACCACCTGAATCGTTAGATAAAGCACTAATTTCTATACCTATATCATCACTGTAAAATATAGCAAAGTTGTTTATCATATGGTTCGCTTATGGCCTTCTCAGTATACAATATCTACAGTATGTGTCTTACAGACTGTGCAGAATTTCTTCTAGGAAAAGATTATACACTATTATTTTCTTGGAAAATAATCATATATAATATATTAAGGATACACCTAACCAAGGATTCAGTTTGGAATTTGTCCCACCCAAGGTTATTTTAGTCTGCAGAGCACAGAGCTATCACTTATCAGAGCTAAGAATAAATAACAATAGAATTATTATAAGTACCACCTATTTTTAATATTCAATGCACACAGTCATTCCTAAACAGTATATCAGGATGTATTTGTGGGTCAATTTACAAGGCTTAAAGTGTCACAGAAATTTAGTTGTGCCAGGTGAATAATCTTAAAAAAATATCATGTGTAACAGAGAAGACTGGTTAGATATATTTTAACAGGAAATTATAACAATATATTGTAACCTTTTTTATTATATTTTCCAGTGAGGACATTGAGACACAAAGTACAGTGATGATGTGGCCATGCCCCTCTTTACTGTCTGCCCCAATTTGAAGTGCTCCAAATTTAATGTGAGGATTCAAAACACTAGCTCCAAATGACAGCTGCAAACACCTTCTCTCAATTACTGTAATCAGCACTAAGAACAGCAATCTAGCTAGCCACCTCGTCTGCAGCTTTCTCTACATTTAGCCCTTCAGTGAAAAGGGCAAGTCAAAAACAACAATTTATCTCACCTGTTTCTAGCCTTTATAAAGTCCCTCGGTTCTACCAAACTTTTGCAGGAGCAAAGTTTGTTGTTTTGGATTTCTCTGCTTGTGCTTTGAAGAAGACTTGCTTTGTTGGACTGTATATCACGATTTTACCTTCTCCAATACTTCAAACGTGGCATCGTCACCTCACATGGTGTGTCTCTGATTGCTATCCCAGCCAAGTGATTCTTTCCTGGGAGCTTCCAACACCGTGACCGTTGGGAAGTATGAAGAAACACATTCAAACACATAAAAGAAGTTGGTTATCACCTCACTGTAAAGATTAAATTAAGCCATAAATGGGGCAAAACTGAGCAGGATTTTCAGAGAAAAATATATTTTAACGAAGGGAGTATTCCTAAAGTAGGTTGTAATTTCTTGTAATGTTTTTACAACAATACTCTGTGCATTTTCTGGAGAATCCATAAACCCTCAAATATCAATGCATCATCCTTATGCAAAGACCAGCACAACGATGTACACCTCAAAATAAATTAAGTAAATTAGTGTAGGGAACAGGGAGGAATTACAATTGTAAGGATTAACAAATAACGTAACTGTGGTGAATAAAACATAATCATAAAGGACATTGTAAATACTGTATATTGAATGAATCAATTTAGTAAGCTAGAGAGGAATGCAAATGCCTTCAAAGCAAGCCCTGCTCTCACAGGGTTACTGACCTAACTCCATGTGTGAGGCCAGAAGTACTGGCCTGTGTTTATTCAGTGACTCTGCCCATATGTCAAATAAAGCTGTCTGTCACTTAGAGAATGACAGGAAATTAGTATTAGCTCAACTAATAAACTGTACCTATGCCCGTTTGGTATCAATAAATTGGTAAATTTGTATTGAATTTATTGATAATAAAATTGGTTTTGTGTATTAAACAGGACATATATAAATTGTGGTTGTAAAATGTGTCACAGGCATTCCCTGGAGACCACATCCCACTAGGAGGGGAAAGATGACAAAGTGTCTTAAAAAGATGAAACCACTTACAAATTATTGTCAATTTTTTGGGGAATTAATCAACATTGATAAGATGTCTTCCAAGCCATACAACTCGTATGCAAGTTTAAATCTTTTAGCTATCAGAGCGCGGAGTGTGCGCAATTGGGTAATTAAGTCATAGGTTTGCTATGGGCCTTATACATAGTTGGTGGCAGTTGTGGAGAGGTATGGAAGTGTGTGTCTGTGTTAGGAAAGTGACCAGTTAAATCTGTAGCCTAAGGGATAGGTGAGAGCGAGATTAAGACTGAAATCTAAATTATGAGTGCTTAGAGTGCGATTTGTGATAGGATAAGGGTGTCAGGAGTGTTTACTGACAAAATAGAGGTGATAAATTGTTTGACTGTTTGATTATTTGATAAGTTATTAGATCAGGGAGCTGGTAGAGGCGGCTATCCCTGACACCAAGCAAATGAATTTCCACTAAAAGAGAGACTGTACAGGTCTGCATTTTTGTCAGCTCATATTAGAGCATTTGTGTGGGGGTTATTAAATTTAACATTTTAAATGGAAATTTCAGTTTTAAGACTTAGGAAATTTTAACCTAGGTTAATGACTAATTTTGGTTTAGGGCTTGGGCTAGGTCTAATAATAAAGGACAGATTTATTAATGGGCATTTCTCCCTATACATCAAAGCATTACCACCAGTAATAATCATGCTTGCAGTAAGAATCACAATGTATATAAAAAAAATCAGCCTTATTGCTGCAATTGTGGCTTTAATGATAAATAGGTCCCTAAAACTTGATGTAGGTTTAGATTTGGGACTAATGTCAAGGTGATGTAAGCCTCACTATTTCAATTATAAGTTTTGAACTTGTCCGTTTTAACCGTATCTTTTACTTGAAAGAGGAGACTATCCACTTTGAACGCATTAGTCATGCATCTTTATCTTTCTTCTCATTAGCTTCAGTCACCTGCTATCTTAGTTTTACATCACTCTCCTTCTTCCTCCGCAGTGCTATATATTGTAGATAATCTTATATCACGTGACTCCTGGACTAGAGATCTCTTGTCTTTCAGCCAGGAGGCTGAGTTAGAAGCTCTCTAATGCAGATTCCATTATTAGGAAGTGATATGATGATTCCCTATTCTGTGAGCTCAGGGCTATCGTCCCTCTTTCAAAATGGTCCTAGTGGTGGTAGTAACAATGGGGCTTTTTAGAACAGAAAAAAAAAACATTTTAATTTTGTGTGCAATTAAATCTTATTGTAATGTGTACTATATTTAAATAAGTCAACTCTAGAGCTATAGCAAAAATATAATTTCCTTAATAACTCAAACAGCTATTTTCTATATGCAATAAATTAACTTCAGACAACAAGGTTGTTTTATTTCATAACTACTAAGAGTTTTTTTGAGATTCTTTTGGCTATTAAAAAAACAAGTATTTCTTGGCAATCATTTGGCTATCATATATTCTGTAATTTTTCTTTAACATGTTTAGCAAGTTGCATGTAGAGCTGACTCCTGTCTCATATGAGCCTAATGAACATGGAGCAGGCATCTTGTCCCATTAATAAATCACACCTGAAAGCCAATGCTAGCAGTCAAACCTGTACATGTCTAAAAAATAGATGGCTATAACATGCAAATGGTGAAATCATTGGTGTACTGTTGCATTGAACCATGGTGCCGATGTTACAGTTAGCACCAATTTACTGCAATTGTAAACATGCAATAACAACTTACCCAATTAGTATAACAGTCAGTACTAATTAATGCTTAATGTTGCTTCATGTACACATATAGATATATTTTTATGCAATTGACATAGTTACAAGAGGTCCTAATAATACATGTAAGCTTGCCTAGAAATTATTTTTCTGAAGGTGCATAGTGGATGTGTACCTCACACTGTTAATAAAGATTAAGCCTGTCTGCTCCCCCTCCCCTCTTCATGAAGAATAGCAGTGGCACTTTCCCTGAGGTGGTCTCACATTGCACCAATATGTACATTGGAAAATATGGTTAATTTATATACTTTATTAAGAGACCTGTAGTCACCCAGGAGAGGTAGGGGACTTTACTCCAGGTAGTGACTTCTAACACTTCAGGACACACTGATTTGGCCCAGTAGAGGTACGCTACCTTGGACCAGAAGTGCCAGCCAGGTTGGAGCACTAAAAGGGTGCAAAAACAGTGCCCTGCTCTTAAGAGTACAGTGTGTGGGACAATAGGAGTTTGATACATGAGGTTAAGTGCCACATATTGCATATTGGTCCATATTGCAAGGGTAAAAAGTGCTTTGGGAGGCTAAGTGATCCAGTCACAAGACAATGGTGGTCTAGGGGTCAGGGGTTGATAGAGCATAGAAATAGAGCACATATCATTTTTGGTCTGAACTGTGTAGAAGGATGGTAACCAGGTAGATTAACCTAGGGAGGTTAGGAAGATACTGTGGTAATTTCATAAACTTGCCTGAAGAGGTGAGTTTTCAGGAATTTTGCAGGTTTAGAGGCTAGAAGGAGAGCATTCCACTTTGTGGGGAAATATTTTAGATTTTGTACAACTCTATTATCCTGAGACTTTGATATCCCCAGCAATGGGTCCCCAGAGCATGTTAGATAGGGGTGTGACACCACACCATTTCTCAGGAGATAAGATCCACCTGTATCGACACCAGTGTATTTGGCTTTTCCTAGGGTATTCAGCTCCAACAACATGGCAACCCATTGAATGTGGCACACCTCTTATGTGAAGTGGACATGCTGCATTCTCGTGTATGCATCAGCAAATTTCAGTGGCATGCACGCTATGTCAAAGTTCTTCATTTTGGGGGCAGGCACTGATCTTGTACAGGAGCACTAATTTCTTAAAATACTCCGGACCCTATGGATAGAAGACCAGAAGATAAAGAATTCTATGGATTTTGAAATAAAGGTGGGAAGAAGAACATTGGTGAGTATTTATTTGCATTATAATATTTTATAAATAATACAGTAGCAGCTCCAGATGTTGCAGGCACACACATGGATGTAGAACAGAAGGGTTCAACTTGCAACACCCAACTGGCCTGGTTATTCCCTTGTGGTATAGCATAGATGCAGTGAAGCAAAGTGGTCTGCTATCTCAAGTCTACAAGCAGTTTAATTAATTAAAACTACCATCACTGCCTGACTTTTAGATTCCAAGTGATTTAAATGTGCATGTGAATTGTCTAAAATTGCCTGGAGAGAAGCCCCGCAATGACTTTGGATGAAATGTTGTTGTTTCTTCTACATAGGTTCTCCACATTAGCAGGGGATTCTCATATCTACTATGGTTGCAAGACTATATACCGCCACCTACAAAACAAATAGAAGGGTTTTAAATCTTCTGCCTTATACAATAAACGTGTGCATTTTCATGAGGGGTCTAACAAGACTGAAATGTCTATTTTTTCTCAATTGTGTTCCCTCACACATCAGGGAGTAAATGTATCAAGCTGAGAGTTTTCCGGCGGGTTTGAAAAGTGGAGATGTTGCCTATAGCAACCAATCAGATTCTAACTATCATTTTGCAGAATGTACTAAATAAATGATAGCTAGAATCTGATTGGTTTTTCAAACCCGCCGGAAAACTCTCAGCTTGATACATTTGCCCCCAGGTCTTAATTAGTAAGCAGTAACTCTGATTTTATTTAATATTTTATTTTCTGAAACTCATTTGTGTAACATATTGTATGTATTGTAATTATTTTTTGTAAATAAGCCTTGGGAATCCTTTTTCAAATTAAATAAATTTATTCTTGCGTGTAGCCGAGGGAGGCTCATGCTACATGTGTATGTGATTTAAGTGTGAAACATTAATAAGTGGTTTTGTGAAAGTAAGAACACCATAATAAATCCTTGTGGTGGCAGAAAAGGTGCATTCATTGCTAATTGACTAAGGTGATGCTAGTCATGGCCAGCTGTTCAGATTGCTGGATCTGGGACAGGCTGGGTGTTCATGACACAAGGTGATTGACTTTAGAAGCTGTTGAGAGTAGAAGGCTTTCATCCGTTTACACCATTGTTTCGGAAACCCAACCCTCAGGGACTACTAACAGTGCAGGTTTTCCATTTCACAAGTGAAGTAATTAGTACAACCTGTGGATCCTTTAAAATTTGTCGGTCAGTAATGAATACACCTGCGCTCCAGGAAAGAGATATGGAAAACCTGCACTGTTAGGGGTCCCTGAGGACTGGGTTTGGGAAACATTACTTTACACTGTATCAGAATTCCTCAGGAGCCTTATGACACCACTGCTTACACTCAGATCTTCCTCTTGGATTGTTATTTTTGTTGTATATTTATACTTTTTGTAAAGGATCAACAGACCTCCCCTCTCTAACACTACTGCAGAACATTTATCAACCAAACAGAACCAATTTTGGCAGCTAAAGCGCCCACATCTAGTGGTGTGAAAAAATATTAACCTTTAATAAAAAATGCAAAATCTCAAAGAAAATATCTGAGCAAACAACAATAGTAAAGATGGCTGAAATTTTCAAATCTGTTCCGCCAAATTTTTTGCCTCCTTCCGTATTCAGCAGCAAATTTCTCACACATGATTCCAGTGGAATTTAGCCTTAATGATTCAGTGTGTAATTTCCAGTCCTATGTCAACCACCCCACAGAGCATAAGGAATTCACTTCATATTCTCCCCAGCCCTGTGGAATGCAGAGTCTTCAGATAAAATACTGAGTGTCATTATGAGGAATGGAACAGCAAAAGTGGAACTTAAAGACTGATTCATTATGGAACTTAGGCAAGAAAATTCGAGTACGTTTTCTTACTTTTGTGGACAAAACATGTTGCAATGCAAATTAGTTTATTATTTTGCACATAAATTAAATACTGACTGTTTTTTCATGTAGCACACAAATACTTGATGGCTTATTTGTACACTGGAATTTAAAGTTGATATTTGTGTGCTAAATGACAAAACAACGAGTATTTAACTTCTGTGTAAAATAATAAAGTAATTTACACCCTTTACATTGTAACATGATTTTGTCCAGAAAACTTAAGTAAGAAAACTTACTCAAATTCTTTCCTAAGTTTCTTAATGAATCAGGCCCTGTATACTCAGAACTCTGCACACCTGCAAGATGGACTTTTCTGCTGCAAAATACAATCTGCACAAAATTTCACCACAACTTCCCTAATTTTTACACAATATATGCCAAACTGTCAGCTACATGTCTGTTAGCATTGTTATCTTCAATGAATGCAGTCACACTCAGGGCCGTCTCTCCCAGGGGACCCGTCAAAGGCAGCGCAAAAAAAAAAAATCCTGAAAAAAAAAAAGAAGAAAATACTTACGTTGCTGTCAGCTGGCGATCCGGCTCCCTCTCTGGTCTACTCCTCCGTGCGGCGCTCGCAGTGCATGTCAGGCGTGACGTCATCACGCCCACTGACATCCATTGCAGAGCGCAGCACGGAGGAGGGGGCCATGGAGGGAGCCGGATCGCCAACTGACCGCAAGGTAAGTATTTTCTTCTTTTTTTTTTCAGGATTTTTTCTTTGCGCTGCCTCTGACGGGCCCCCTGGGCTGCAGGGCCCATATATATAATCGCTTTTTTTTATTTACGTGCTCTGGATACCCTGCTAGATGTGTGATGGCGAGGGAGTGCATTCGGATGACACAATGAGTTACAGTGTGCAAAGTGCAGGTGGAAGTCTAGCTATTGCATCTAGATTTGTTAAGGGCAGTGTCATCAGCATTCTCTGCCACTTCAACTGTGTTCCAGTTCCATTTTTAGAAACATATTGTCAAGCTGTTGGTTTTGGAACATATCACATAAGTGTCTGGACTCGCAGAACTTGGAGATGCCACTTAAACAACAATACATGCATATAAATTGATATATTTATATAAATGAGCTAAGCTATTTCAGACATTCTGTTTAATAAACACATCCAATAAATTTATAAAGGTGTATGCTAAGTAATTGTTACTAAAATAAAATTAATTACATGGTTTTTATTCACTTTGTATATGAAGTCTGTGAATGCTTTCTTTTTGCTTCAATGGTTGACTGTCCATTCCAGAGATATATAAAGTATATTGCATATAGGGGTTATTTAAAGTCACTATATCTTAAAGTATTCATGACATTAATTTAGAACATCTAAAACACATCTTTAGTCAACATAGAATTAAATGTAGTTTAGCTAGCTTCCTTTATGATAAATGAGAGGAATAAAAGTGTAACTACAGGTAAACATTATATATTACATTTCATGCAATATACATGCCTTAGAAGAGGATATATCAATCATAAATACTAACTTGGACTAATAGGTGCATGTTCAATGTATTGCAATATAATGCTCTTATCTAATGTGCCTGAATAATATTTTTATTTTCAATAAAAAGCTATAAATTGAAGGGGGTTTCTGTCTTCAGATAGCTTTACTTTGTTGGCTCGTGCATACACTCCTGCAATTTTTCTTAAATGCTTTAGTCAAATTTTCTTTAAAATTGGTTAATAAAAACTAACATAACAAATGATTGGTTCTGTTATGAGTAATTTGAACACTGTAGTTTTATGCAGTGTGTGCATTTGCTGATGAATTTGCAGGGCCAGTATTTAAAACACTTTACTTATAACTGACTTGGATGCTTCAACCTTTCTGCAGACTCATGTTGGCAATCTACACTGCCTCCATAAATCATTTTCACAACACACCAGTTGCTTCCTTATCCCTGCATTGATTTACTTAAGGACAACTATTGTGGGTTTCTAAAATAAAATTTATTACATTTTAAAAAACTTAAGGACACAGGCAGTAGATCAAATAGTAAACAGGGTCTAATTATACATATGCAGCTTCTACTATTGCACAGTTATGGAAACATCAATGCCACTTTCAATACTGTCAACCGCCCTCTTCTCCTCTACACCATTCACTCCCTTGGCCTTGCAGCACTTTCCTCTTCTGGTTCACTTCCTACCTTTCTGATCCCTCCTTCAGGGTATCTATATCTGACTCATACTTCCCTCCTTTTCCTCTATGTGCTGTTATCGGCCATCTGCTGTTACAGTGTTGGACTGGGGCATGAAGGGCCTACCAGGGGAATGCGATGATAAGGGCCAACAAAATAGCATGTGCATGTGCTGCTCTGCGTCAGCGCACAACCGAGGGGGTGGAGCTAGATGACCATTATACAATACAGAGAGCATCATAGAGCATTATAATTACAGCATCAGGGATAAAGAGTTATTGGCCATTAAGATTGCTTTAGAGGAGTGGGAAAACTTGTTAGAGGGGACTGAGCATGCTGTTACCCACCATATGAATCTCACTTGCCTTCAAACAACTTAATGTTTGAACCCTTTCGACCTGGGGTTAAGAATATTAGGGCTGGTGCTTTCTTCCATTCTTTTGATGAAAACGATCTCCAATCTCTTCCCACCCCCCAGAACTATCTTGGACACTGCCAGTATTGTGCCCCTCACTAGAACCTCATCCAAAGTTTCCCTCATTGGTCTTTTATTTCTTGCTCAGAGGCTTCATCTCAAAACTCTCAAATGGGCCCATGACTCTCTGTTCGCCGGTCATGCCGGTGTCAAAAAGACCCTCTCACTAATCTCTGGCAATTATTGGTTGCCCTCTATCCAGGCAGATGTGCAAGCTTATGTTTCTGCTTGTGGAGTTTGTGCCAGACATAAGACACCTAGGCAATCACCATCAGGACCTCTGATTCCACTTCCTATTCCAGAGAGACCATGGATTAGTATTTCTATGGATTTTGTCACGATCTACAATCTAGTCATGGATTCAATACCATCTGGGTAGTAGTGGATAGATTTCCCATACTGATTCATTTCATCCCTCTCAAGAGACTCCCTTTGTCCTCTGTTCTTGCCAATCTTTTTTATCAAAGAGATTTTCTGCCTTCATACTTGTCCCCTGGGATATAATCTCTGATAGAGGAGTTCAGTTTGTTTCCATGTTCTGGAGATCATTTTGCAAAGAGTTGGGTATCGATCTAAAATTTTTATGAGGCAACCATAATCAGACAAACGGTTAGAATGAGAGGGTCAACCAAGTTCTGGAGCATTTTCTCAGGACTTATTCCTTGAGCAATCAATCTGCATGGAGTCATTTTCTGTGTTGGGTATAATTTGCTCATAATAACCATGTGCACAAATCCACTGGTTCGTCTCCATTCTTTCTTACCTATGGGCTCCACCCTCTCCTCCCTAAACTGTCTCAACCTGGTTCAGCTCTCCTGGCCGTGTAGAGTCTCATTAAGGATTTCTCCCAGATATGGTCTCAGGCTCGATCTAAGTTATTGGAATCCTTCCAACATTACAAGTCCAGTGCTGATCGTCACAATAAACCTGTTCTTAGTCTTCAAGTTGGAGACAGATGGCTAAATGTATCAAGCTGCAAGTTTTCTGGCGGGTTTGAAAAGCGGAGATGTTGCCTATAGCAACCAATCGGATTCTAGCTGTCATTTTGTAGAATATGCTAAATAAATGACAGCTAGTATCTGATTGGTTTTTCAAACCTATCAGAAAACTCTCAGCTTGATACATTTACCCGAGAGCGTGGTTGTCCATGCGAAATTTGAGACTTCGAGCCCCTACCATGAAGCTCGCTCATCGTTATATTGGGCCGTTTCAGATCACTCAAATCATTAATCCAGTCACGTTCAGACTTCACCTCCCTCCGTCACTCAAGATTCATAACGTCTTTCACATTTTTTTGTTAAAGCCACTCATCCTAAACAAATTTGTGAAGAGGCATGCTTCCCCAGTCATGGTGAACACAAATCATAGGGAGGAATATGAGGTCAATCGGATTTTAGATTTCCAGATTTCCAGATGTCGTCACAATATCTCATCGACGGGAAGGGTTATGGCACAGAGGAGAGGTCTTGGTTCGATGTGCAAGAGATTCATGCCCCATGTTTATTAGCTAAGTTTAAGAAGGAGAGGGAGGCTACCTTACAAACCTTAACAAAGAGAGAGGAGAGAGTAGTGTCAGGCGCCGTCCTACTTCTACTTCTAGACAGACACCTGCCCCCTTGCAATGCCATGTCCCGTAATGACATACATAATGGTGGGACATTCTCTGCTCCTGATTCGCACTCATGCGCAGAGCATCACATAGCGACGAGACTTTCTCCGGTCTTGATCTGCACGCATACGGAGAGCATCGCATTCCACTGTATGGCGACAAGGGACACTTTATTCCTGTTTAGCGGTTGGTTGCATTCTTACCGTCAAAAACCGCAGCACTACTCAAGGACTTCCCTCTATTTAAAGATCACTCGGACACCATTAGGGTGCTAGAGTATTTGGTCTTCTGCCTTGCTCCAGCATTTGTTCCTGTTTTCCTGTTGCTCATTTGGATTCTGACCTTGGCTTGTTCCTGTCTTCTCCTTTGGCTCCTGATCTTTCTTTGAGTGATTTCCTGGCTTTGTACTCTTTAAGCCTCTTTACGCACTGACCTCTCTCCTTCTCTATTATCCCACGTGTCCAGCTGTATTTCAGCCAACTCCACCAGAATGTCTCAACATTACTTGTAACTCAATGGGGTAAATTCAATTACCACGCTGATTTTAACTCCCTAAGCCGCTAGAAAGAAATGTGTGTTAAAATTACCATACTAACGATAGTAATGCGTGCCCCGTGTTCTTCTAAAGAACAACGTGGGGAACTGAATCTACCCCAATATGTTCAAAAGTAAGTATTTTTAGCCATCCTAATATTGATATCCCTCCTCCTCTCTCTATACCAGTGATAGGCAACCTGATACATTTCAGGGCAGGGCAGCACATAACTCTCAATTTTTGTAATAAGTTAATACATTACATTTAATCAAAGAAAGATACACCTATCTGTAAAAACATATCAACATGTATTTTAAACAAATATAACAAGCTATAACAAACAAATTTGACAATAAAGCAGAGAAGAGCTGGGGGCTACAGGTGAAGGCTGTTGCCCATCTCTGCTCTCTGTAACTTTTCAGGGCCCTCTTTATCATATGTCCAATGTCTGCTCCTCCTTTGTCTACCTAAAATGTTAGGTTTAAATCTATTTAAGTGATTTTTGTTTTATATTTGTACCTCTGGAATTTGCACCTATAAATATACTTGTACGATTTGCTATTATATTTAATTGGTATTTTTTGATTTGTATGTGACTGTACAGTATTCAAGAATTTCTGATACTTTAGGAATGAACAATGATAATGATATTTCTCTAATGGTATTTAAGAGGAATGAGTGTAAGGGCAATATAACATCTCATTATATATGACATGAATACATAGCGTATGGAGGACCCTGCTCATTAGAGAGCTTACATTCTAAGTGGAAGAGGGCACAGCTGAAACAAGAGGAGTGAGTGTGGCTTAGAGTGGAGATCGGGACAGCTCTGAGTGTGTATTAGTGTGAATAGTATCACCAGGGAGAGGTAAGCTTTAAAAAACAAAACAGACGTGTTTTTAGGGAATGTCTAAAGAATTGAAGGCTGTGGGAAAGCCTGATTGGGCATGGTAGGCAATTCAATAAGTGGGGAGCAGCACAGGAAAAGTCTTGTAGGCGCGAGTGAGAGGTGATTACCAGACACGAGCCAAGGCGCAGGTCAAAGGTAGATCTCAAAGGGTTGGAGGGAGAATATTCTGATATGCGATTTAAGATGTATGAAGGGGTGGTGTTGTTGAGGGCTTTGTAAGGGTTAGTAATCTAAATTGGATTATGAAGGACACAGGGAGCCAGTGTAGGGATTTGCAAAGTGGTGCAGCAGAGGCGGAGCAGTGAGAGAGGAAGATCAGTTTTGCAGCAGCATTTAGGATAGATCAAAGTGTGAATATATGATTGAAGACTTAGAGGTGGTACTGTAGGCCAAATGAGCGAGTTATTGCCCTAAGAGAAGAGGTGTACAGTGAAAAAGGAAAGGGCCAAGAACCTTGTGGGACCCCAAAAGATAAGGAGAGAGGGAACCCAGAAGTTTGGAGGGAATAGGGTTGGAGGGGCAGGTTGTAGGGTGAGATGATGAGATAAATGTAGAGACTTTGTCTTCAGTTACTGGAAAGAATGAACTAAAGGTTGATTGAGGGCTATAGGTGAAGGTGGGTAGAGCTGAATTGTGTGGAATTTGGCATGAGGAAATATCTTGTCGTATGGTGTCAATTTCTTCTTTGAAGTAGGTGGCAAAATCATGGGCTGTGAGGGAGGAAGGGAAGGGGTGCAGGTGGGCAGAGGAGTGATTTGAAGTGGTAATGAAGTGATTTGGGTTAGAAGACGGGTGGATATTACAGATTTGAAAAATGTTAACTTGGCAATTGAAAGGATAGTGGTGTAAAATGAAATTATAGTGGAGGAAATCAGAATAGGAACGAGATTTCCTCCAGTGGTGCTCTGGAGCACTTTTGTAGGTAGCAGGTCTGTGTGGTGTACCTTGGTTGGTGTTTGGATCATCAGAGACTGTATGTGGTAGCTGGAGCTGCATTATCTAGGGCTGAAGTGAGTGCTTTGTTGTAGAAATGTGCGGCCTGATTAGAACTAAACAATGCAAACAAAGGAGAAAATAGTTGTTTTAGTGAAGATGAGAGAGGGATTGGGTTAAGGGTACAGAGAATGGTCGGGTGGTTGGGTTAGGGGTACAGAGAATGCCGCCATCTTGGATTCGGGTCTGTGCATGCGCAGACCCGAATCCAAGATGGTGGCGCCTGGGACAGAGCGGACCCCCGGAGGAAGGTATGTCTGCCAGGGGTCGGCTGCTCCGTCCGATCACCCGGAATGGGACAGAAACTAGAGATAGAGCAGTAATGGGAGAAGATAAGGTCAAAGGAGAGTCAAGCAGAGTCAAGGGAGATGAGGTCCACTGGGGGAGACCAAAGGAGAAAGTAAGTGAAAGCAGTTTACTGGTAGAAGAGACAGTGGGACTATCAATGGGAATGTTGAAATCACCTAGTATTAGAGTAGGCAGGTCAAAGTATAGGAAATAAGTGAGCCAGGCCGCAAAGTTATCAATAAATTAGGAAACTGGACCTGGGGGCGATAAATGACAGCAACATGAAGTTGGAGAGGATTAAATAGATGGATAGTATGGACTTCAAAGTAAGAGAATGAGAATGAGGGTTCAGAGGGTATGACTTGGAAGGTGCAACTTGGAGAAAGTAGAATACCTACTCCACCATTTTGTCTGTTTCTGGGTCTGGGTGTATGGCTGAGTGAGAATCTACTGTAGGAGAGAGTTACAGGGGATGTAGTGTCAGAGAAGGTGAGCCAAGTTACTGTAATAGCAAGGAGGTTGAGGGATTTAGAAATTAATAGGTCATGAATGGATGTAAGTTTTTTACAAATAGATCTGTTGTTCCATAGTGCACAGGAGAAGGGAAGAGAGGGTAGTGGAGGTATGTGGATATGGTTGGCGGGATTGCAAGTACAGGGTGGATGGAATGGTTTGGGATGGAGCAAAGAGCGTGTGCAGAGAATGGGAATTGTACAGGGTCCAGGGTTAGGTGAGATGTCACCAGCAGCCATGAGAAGGAGCAGGGCAAGGAAGAGCACATACGAGGAGGATTTGTGGGTGTTAGGTTTTTTCTATTTATGTAGGCCGGTGACTGCCAGAGACAAAACAGTTCATGTGTGCAGACTAGTAAGGAAGGAAGTAGTGACGTGGAAATCATATTAGGGAAGGGAGAATTAGGATGATGAAGAGAGAAGATGAGTTTGAGGAGAATGTGGTGATAGTAAATAGAGGAGAGTGTAATTTGAGTAGATGCATGATAAAGAGATGTGAGAGATCTGATTGAATATGTATTAGCTGGAGAAGGTAATAACAGTGGAAAGGAAGAATTGATTCAAGCATGTTTGATTGATGTACTAGAATGATGGTTCATGCACATGACATTCTGGGGCATCAATCTAATTGTCAGTATCCCAACCATAAGCAGCGTTCTGCTGCTGATCACACTGACACTGCGTGATGTCTCATTGGAGCACTCAGGCTGCTCTCTGAGTACACTGTACTGCAGTCAAATTAGCCTCATGCTTTTTCTGCCGCCACTAGGATTAGGTTGCAAAGCCGACACTTTGAGGAGGTCTTCAGTTACTCCCTGACTTATCGCCAAAATATAATCACAATCTAATTTAGGCAGAACTATTGTTAACAAAACAACTATCTCCCTTAAATATAGCAACAACCAAGACTAACAGACATGTAAATCATTTAAGAACAAAAAACAGAACGTCATAAAATGGTGTTTAATATTAAGTCACAATGCTTAATTTATAAAAAAGATAATAAAGAGACAGAATAAAGAAATATAATTGTAAATAGGTTCTTAAAATAAACAGAAATACAAAAGAAACCAAAAACTCATGTATTTCCATGTGATCTGCGATACGGAAGGTTGAAATATGGACAGAACTTCAATAGTAGATCACCAAGAACTGACAATATTTAATAGAAACTCATTACCTTTAAACATTCTCTGCTGACTACCATCCTATCTTCACTGCGAGGTTACTAAAGGGAGGTATGTGTGTATGCTGACTGGTTTTACTACTATCCACACACATTTGTATTCAGGCATTCTTATAGATTCTTATTCATTTATCATATCTCTGGAACATTAGCGAAATATAACAATAGATCCAACAGGGAGGATTTTCTGCAAAGTTGCATACAAGACTTCATGGCGAAATATGCATTCCTTAGGAAACGTAGTTATCTAGGTTTCATATTCAGCTGTCAATTATAGTCAACACCTTGGCTATAGCTCATTGCACTGATCACAAATATGCACAGTGGTCCACTATAATATGGATAATCAAAAATGGTTATTTTCATGTACCTCCCCTACCATTAATATCACAAGGTTCTGGGTTGACAAAATATATCTGTAAGCACAGCACCTGGACAGTGCCATAAAACATCTGATCTTATCTATAGATGCTGTAGCTGGGTCTCAGGCCTCTCTGAACTTAAAACGACCCAACTATATGACAGCACACAGACACAAACCCCTGGTTTACTTGCACACAGTGCTGTCACAGGAAAAAAACAGCTCATATCATAGAGTAATAATTTTTTTAGCTATATTTTGTTTCTTAATCACAGCAGGTGGGAAAAGGAACTTGGCGAACATATTTAAGACTGAGCACTGGGATAATTTGCTTAAGTAGGCAGGCTCCAGAGCTCTTTTAAAGGGAAGGAAATGTGGGCAGCATTTAACGAAAGAGAAGGATGGAGGACTGGCTAAGCACTAGATGTGCCTGTCTGTGTGTCTAGCCACAATAGCCACAACTACTATGACAAGGACTTCTGTCTGACCACAATAGATTTGACACAGGTTCCCTTCATTGCAAGGCTAGCATTGATTTCACCACTAAGGCATAAATTATAACTGACTGACTGAACTTCACTTACAAATATTTTTTCCTTATTGCCCCAACTGGTAATACCAATACAATCAACTCACCTACAGAACCTTGCCCAAATTCTCCAGTTGTCTAGAAAATAAAATAGTATGTAGTCCAAATAGTTGTGCAGTCAGTTGTACAAAGACTCCCAAAAATCAGCCTTCCTCAGATACATACACACTAAATAAAGGCTGCAGGCTCTGCAATTGATTACAAGACCTGCAGGTCTGCCAAGGTCGGTCTGCTGCAGCTCATTATGTGGACACAGCCTGTCACTCTCTCACTGCCTCCAGGCGGTCTCAGGAGGCCATCAGCCTACCTGGAAAAGTCACAGTAAGGCCTTTGTTTAGAACTGACACATGGACATTTTTAGCCAGCACATGCTGAGCTCTATTCGTTGGGTGGGGTACAGTTTGTCAGTATTGAAAAACCCGACACCCAGTTGCCCTACAAAAAAAAGACGAAAGTGTAAAAAACTATGTGACTATTGATAGACTTACCTTTACAGCGAATCCGCAGCTAAACGATGCACCACAATGCTGACTGCAATTCATTTCTAATGAAGAGGAGTACAGTTTCTTGTCATCGTGACTTGGATTCCTTTAAATTTAAAGTGCCAACGTCAAGCCACCGCAGGTTGTGTTTAAACACTTAACCCGACATTGCTACTTTAAATTTAAAGGAATAAAAGTTGCGATGATAACAAACTGTACTGCCGGACACCTCTTCATTAGAAATGACTTTCGGTCAGCATTGTGGTGCATCGCTTAGCTGTGGAGTCGCTCTAAAACTAAATCTATCAATAGTCAAATCGTTTTTTAACACTTTTGCCATTTTTTTGTAGGGCAAGTGGGTGTCGGAGCTAATTGTTAATACGATTACCACCAATACAGCAGAGTTTGTTTTAACAGGAGATATCGCAATCTAGACACATTACTTTTAAATACACAATGCAGTCCTCTGTAATTAAACATAGAGCTCCATCTGTGGACCTTTTCCCTATCTTAATACATGAGACCTCCTGGTGTGATGTACATTCATACAGGACTGGTGGACAATATCATCATCATCATTTATTTATATAGTGCCACTAATTCCGCTGTACAGAGAACCCATTCACATCAAACCCTGCCCCATTGGAGCTTACAGTCTAAATTCCCTAATATAGACACACACTCACACACAGACAGACAGACACTAGGGTCAATTTTTGATAGCAGCCAATTAACCTACCAGTATGTTTTTGAAATGTGGGAGGAAACTGGAGAACCCGGAGGAAACCCGTGCAAACACAGGGAGAACATACAAACTCCACACAGATAAGACCATGGTTGGAAATTGAACTCATTACCCAAGCGCTGTGAGGCAGAAGTGCTAACCACTAGGCCACTGTGCTGCCCACTATAGTCCTTTTGCCTAGGCTGAAACAATGGGCTAGTCTGCGAGATAAGAACAACATGCTGGCAGACATTTTAACTACTTTAAAATAGAATATATATATAAGTTTAAACATACTTACCTACTTTCTTCAGCTCCCTTCCGGGAGCCAGCCAGTGGAGGGGGGCGTGAAGGGGCGGGGTGGCCGAAATCGCGTCATTTCGGCCCCGCCCCCTGTGACGTCATGACGCAAATTGCGTCATTTGACAGCGGGGGCGGGGCCAAACGCCGCGATTCACCGGGAATCGCGGCGTTTGGGATCTAATTCTGCCCACTTCACTAGGAAGTGGGGCACTTCCTAGTGAAGTGGGCAGAATTCGGGAGATTGCCACACTCGCCCGGGAGTCCGGGAGACTCTCACAAAATGCGGGAGTCTCCCGGACATTCCGGGAGAGTTGGCAAGTATGAGTTTAAATATGACTGACAAATATGGGGAACCAGAGGGCTAGATAAAGTATATGTTTTTATAGTCCACAGTTTGTGAGAAACGAGGTGCAGACTGGTTGAGGTGATATTAATACCTTGTTTTACCACAACATGTAGCTTAGAATTTAATGATTATGCATTTGAATAAGTTAGCCTGCAGTTTTGTAGTAGTAGGCCTTTACGTGACTGACAATCAATTTGAATATCAGTAGGATGTAATATTATTAAAGAAGTAAATCTATGTTTCAGATGGGAATGTCAGGAGTAAAAAAGCCTTATTAAAAATAAGTAGTGTGCTGTAAATTGTAATCAGCGGAGAGATGTTAATTACATTACTTAGGACCTGTGTATCTGAAGCTGACAGTAAGAATTATTGTGGTGTTTAAGTATGTAATAAGAAGCAATCTCAGCTTTTACTTTCACACTGCAGGATCTATTTACAAAATGAGAACCTGACAAAAGACAAAGCACTTTGAAATACTGTGCCGCATCAGCAGTTTCCAGGTAGATTTTACTGCCTCATTATTTTTCAGTCACAATGTTTTATACCAGTACATATACATCTTCAGAATGATTTTTTTTAAATGTATATCATCTGTTGACTATCAGAACAAAATTTAAGTTCTTAGAAGTGCAATTCGAACAATCCCTTCTCCTAATTCACTACTTTAAAGTCTAAATAACCATCTAGGTTTTATGGGCAACTAGTCCTGTCCCACTTTATATATTGCAACAAACTTCATAACCCAATGTTTTCACTTTATCTACAACAAATGCCTTCTATTCATATTTTAAATAAAACACTTATAGTTCAGGCGAATGCCAGGGTGTTAGTAGAATGTGAAAAATAGACAAAGTTTACTATTGTGTGTAACACCGCTTCACTCCTCTCCAGAGCGGGGTGTTGCAGATATGCTGTATTCACATTACTCACTCTCACTCTTGATGTCACTATACCGCCACACTAGACTTCTGTGCTGCATGCAGTGGGGATGTAGGTAGTTTGCCTTACAAGGGGATGCCTCGGTAGACCCCCTCAAATTTCCGACATCTCAGGAATTACACAGCATATAAATAAATACCACCAAGGTACATTTATTAAAGGGGTAGGGTGATTGGAAAGTAGATTTGAATCTGATTGTTAGCAGAGCTTGAAAAGGAAATATACATTTTTATCTCCAATATAAATCTCAATCACAGTACTAATGCAACTTCTCTCTATACATATTATATAATCCTACAGTACTACCACTCTGACAGCCAACACTCAACGCCCAAACTAAACTTGATTCTATGTCAGGAACCACCACTCATTTGGGTAGAACAGGATTAGACAAAAGAACAGTGGAACAATAGAAAAGAATAGATTTAACAATATTAGAAAAGATGAATAACATACACTTTTTCACAACACATAAAAATAAATATAACAGTTTAGGTGAGCAACTAAGTGGCTGAGTGGTCATGATAGCTCAGTCACTAAACGATGAAGCATGAATCTCCCATGCACATTTAATAAACCAAAATGAGGGGTTTCAACAGCACAACAATTGAACTATGATCTCACTCTGAGGGGTATATTTACGAAACTGCGGGTTTGAAAAAGTGGAGCTGTTGCCTATAGCAACCAATCAGATTCTACCTAACATTTATTTAGTACATTCTACAAAATAACAGCTAGAATCTTATTGGATGCCATAGGCAATATCTCCACTGTTTCAAACCCACAGTTTAGTAAATATACCCCTGACTAATGCAAATATATGATCACAGTTATAACTGTTGGTGCACTTGGTGGTAGATAACTAGTTCTTCAGAAGAGGAATAACAACAGGATATGATTATCTATTTCTTTATGTAATGCAGGTATGCAATGCTGCAATCACACAATTCAGGTACAGTATGGATCTGTGTGAAATATGTATATGTGTTTCAACTGTGAATACACTTACCTGTCACCATAGAAGCAGGACACTAGACAGTGCTCAGCAGTAATCAGTAGGGGTCATACCTCCTCATGTTTCCAGTCCTCTCTGCTCGCTTGCAATTTACCCTGGCCAAGATACTCCTTCTATGGTGAGGAACTAACTTTTCATGCCCACAGCAGGCTGGATTTTTTTTTAATGAAATTTTTGCTTTATTACTATTATTTTGTTCAACAGGTGATGCAAGCGTGAATGGGGGAGGGGGAGGCGAGCGACATCACACACTATCCAAAGAGCTCTAAGTCTCACGAGATTTGGTAATCTCACAGGATTTAGTGCTTCCCTGCTCAGGCAATATCTGCAGCACATCTTCGGTATGTATGCTGGCCTTGGGGGGTTGTTATGATGTGTATGTGGGGTTTGTGTGTGTGTGATATGTCTGGGGGGGGTTATGACGTGTCTGGGTAAGAGGTCTGTGATGTTTCTAGGGGGTTGAGATATGGCTGAGGGTTGATATGTGGATAAGGGGGTTGAGATGTGACTGGGGGTTTGTGATGTGGCTGGGGGTTGTGATGTGGATGGGGGGTTGACATGTGGCTGGGGTTTCATGATGTTTTGGGGGATCTGTGATATGTCTGAGGGGGTTGAGATGTGGCTGGGTGGGTCATGGTGTGTCAGGAAGGAGTGTGATGTGGCTGGGGGGGGTTTGAGGTGTGGCTGGGGGGTTGTGATGTGGCTGGTGTCTGGTGTGATGTGGCATGATGTGGCTGGGCAGTGGCATGATGTGGCTGGGCAATGGAGTGATGTGGCATATTGTGGCTGGGCAGTGGCATGACGTGGCTGAGCAGTGGCATGATGTGGCTGGGGGTGGTGTGATGTGGCTGGGGATGGCATGATAAATGTAATGTTTTATAATAATGTATGTATTATACACTGTGTGATCTGTGTTATGTACTGTGTTCACTTATTGTCGGTTTTCAATATTTTATGTACCTATACATTTTACAAACAGGTCCTAACATTCCAGGATGCATACAAGAATCCAGTACCAGGTTGTAAAAGCTGCAATAACAGGTATGTGAGTGCAACACCATTTTAATACCTAATATGTCATGTATAAGGCAACACAGCCATGCCCCATGTTGACCCCAAAACTGTGGCCATGCCCCCTTTGTCAGTGTCACAGCATGTGTGTGGGGGGGTATGTTAATATAATGTGTGTGAGGGGAGTATGTTAATATAATGTTTGTGGCGGGGAGAGTATGTTAACATAGTGTGGGAGGTAGGCTATTCAATGGTGGAGTGGTGCAGGTGTGGGCAATTTATTTAATGGGTGCTATTTTATTTGTGGGGTGATGGTGGGGCAATTTAATTTATTGCTGGGGCTATTTAATTTAATAGTGGGGCCTATCAATTTAAGATGGGGTGATTGGACCATCTAATTTGATGCTGGAATGGTTTGAGGCTATTAATTGAATATGGGGCTGCATTTATGGAGGAGGGCTATTTATTAATTGTGACAATGAATTATGCAATGCTTGGGATGGTTGTGAGAAATGATTACGGTACATTTATTAAACGTAAATGTTATTTCATTTATTGCTGGGGCTGTTTGGAGGGAGGGCAATAGGTTTATATATTAAATGGGACTTCAATTAATTTACTGTTAGGGCTGGAGGTCTAATTATAAAATGTGGGTGCTATTGATTTAACTACAGAAAAAGGCGTATTGTCGCACCAGTGATAGAGAGTAAATCCTCATTTATTCATAATTAGAATACTCTATTATTATTTATGTGGATAAAGAGGGTGCATAAACCATCTATATGTAATGTAAACCAAAAGAGAAAAAAAGAAATGGATCGAAATGCACTCTACTCTCTAATAATTAGCAAAATAGATTGGGAATGAAGAGAGGTAAACATAAAACATAACTTTTATTCGAAACTAAAAGCGAAATAATGGTCAATACTAATTAAAAACAAGTGTGTGTTAAAATCCGCTGATTGAGTATAAACATCTCTAATGGTAATAAGAGGGATATGTCCTAATTGATCTGATATAATAGAACTATTGTGATACCAAGTTTCTGCTTGGGAAGTATCAAATCTGTACTAAATAGTAATAGATTATCGGTGTGATAACCGCTTCCCATCCAGTAGTATCCAGCTATTGATAGATAGTAGGAGCAAGTGCAGCTGCAATCAATCCGGTCTAATAGAGCAACAGGGGTATATTCCCCACGATTGTGTACTCTACCTCTTGATACTACAGGGAAATATTGTCTTTTATTGCTCCAATAGATTTCTAGTTAGAAGGAGCAAGAACTAGGTAGTCAGCTTTACACGCTAGGGAATATACCCCTGTTGCTCTATTAGACCCAAAGATAGAAGGAGCAACAGTCAGGCAGCTAGCAAGATACGGTATATACAAATAGGATTGATTGCAGCTGCACTTGCTCCTACTATCTATCAATAGCTGGAAGCGGTTATCACACCGATAATCTATTACTATTTAGTACAGATTTGATACTTCCCAAGCAGAAACTTGGTATCACAATAGTTCTATTATATCAGATCAATTAGGACATATCCCTGTTATTCCCATTAGAGGTGTTTATACTCAATCAGCGGATTTTAACACACACTTGTTTTTAATTAGTATTGACCATTATTTCGCTTTTAGTTTCGAATAAAAGTTATGTTTTATGTTTACCTCTCTTCATTCCCAATCTATTTTGCTAATTATTAGAGAGTAGAGTGCATTTTGATCCATTTCTTTTTCTCTTTTGCTATTGATTTAACACCTGGTTGGAGTTTTTTAAATTTCAAGTACACATTTTTTTTTCCAAATTGGGCCTCCAACATTCCAGGATCCAGTCAAGCAGTAACTGAGCTTAAGAAACCAGCAGCCACAGGTGTTGAAAGTGACAGGAACAGGTAGAAAAGAGCCGGACTGTCTGCCAAATGTCCTGAATATGGTGGGGCAGTCCTGAATTTCGGTAACTGTCTCGCTTAGTCAGGATTTGGCCCGACTGCAAGGACAGTTAGGAGGTATGCGCCACTTTACAGTGCATCTAACAGTAGTGCACACATTATTGCCTGTCAAGTTATCTTACATTTATCTAAAATGATAACCATGTTATATCTGTCTAAAGTGCCCTGGGCCTGTCAGAGCCTTATTCCAGCTCTGCTCACCGGGAGGTTCACTGGCACAGTTCCTTGTGTAACACCACTTTTCCAGGCTTCTCTGGGAATTGCTGTATGTAAATGGTGTGGGTGTAAGATTTCCTCTCACATCTCTTATTCAGAACAGTGCTTACACCCAAATCTTGATACGTTGCTTCTATTTTGGGGAGTGTCCAGGTCAACGAACACCAAAGGGAGACTTGGGGGACTCCTTGCCCACCACTTTAACTATGACAACAAACATGAAAACACTTTAGCGGGACACAAGAATGGTGTAGAAGCCACCCCGGCACAATTATTAGATGAGGATTGGGCAGCAACAATTTTTCTGTATTTTTCAGCAAAAATAAATTTTTGGCATTAAAATAATGACTGGGCATAAAACAATTCAACATACAACTTTTTACACAGGTTATGCAATAATTTCACAGTATTTTAAACAGTTCACATCACACAGTACCACATCAAACCCTTTAAACATGTAAATGCACAATATTACTTTTAGATCTCTTGTTGGTGCATACTGGTGGCCTGTGATCCTTCACAGTCTATGCGTATACCTAAACTAGGCAGATAATCCTTGAGTTGGACAGAGTTCTTTACACATGTGCATTTGAATAGGAACTTCTTACATCTCTGGTAGTCCAGTTATCACACTTTCGAAGAAATAACAAAGTTGAATGCTCCCACACTATGAGCAACTTGAATTCACAGCTTCTTGAATAAATGATGTGTAATCACACACAGCAGGTAACATGGTAAAATCACTTGATTCTTAAATAAATGCAGCTACAGATTTCCAAAGCAAATAGCACAACTTTATCTGTAATATCAAACTTGCTGCTCCTCATGGGGTAAATTGTATTCATCCAAAATGATGGGTGGTAAACTCACTTCTCCCTGTTCAGCAGCTTTAATTTTTCCTGTAGTATTACACCTTCTGACAGCAGTAGCAATTTGTTAGTTTAGCAAACATCTATATCACTTGAAGCAGATCAAACTCGATTTCTCAAACCTAACCACCCTCTCTCCAATTTCTATTGCCATTCCAAAAGATATCTCAGTCCAGCACTAGCGAAAAGGGCATAATACAAATCCACATCATCAGGAATCTCCACACTATCCGTAAGCTCTTCACTCTAGGAGTATTATCTCAGTCCACCAGCAAATAAGTAACATAACCAGTTATACTTCTGGAAATCCTCCATTTCAAAGCTCCTTGTTTGAACACTCCTTCAATGGCTGCTGTTTTCCATTCTGTCCCAAATGGCAGCTTCAAGCTTCTGTTTTTTCTCTCTTCACAGTATGTTTCTCTCACTACTATGCTGCTGTCTCTCTCTGCTTCAGCTCTATTTCCACTCCTCTCAAAAACTCTGTGCTTACCTTCCTCAGCCCCTTCTTCCCCCATTTCTCCCTCAGATTTCTCCTCACACACTTTCTTCCTGCCCCCCTGTTTTGATGCCTTTTCCTTTCCCTTTGATCAGGCATATACACTGGACTGGCTTAACGTCTCATCTGGCATCTCCCCAGCAGCAGTGGAACTTGCTGTGCAAAGTAGTTTTTCTCCTATCCTGGCACATGTGCAGTTGTATAGCGGTGCCTACATCACACTTGTAAAATGTGTCCCTGACAGTGGACACTCTCAGCAATTCTGTTTATAAACTCTGTCTATCTGTATTTCTCCAGCCCTCCACTCTGGCTGGACTCAGACTGGCTCTGGTCTGGCTGCTCTCCCTCAACAGAACTATCCCTTTTCATCCCCAATGGCCTCTCTCCTTCCTCTCTGCCCTGCCCCCTTTTATAAACTCTCTCTCTGCAACTGGTGCCAGCAGGCTCCTCAGTGCTACTCTGCACTCCTCTTCAGTTCTTCCCTCTCCCCAGCAGCCTACACTGCTTGGAGATATAGGCAAGAATGCAGGTCTGGAGGAACCATTTTGGTGTAAGAGAAAGTAGTGTCATTGTGTTACAATTTTTTTAGTGCCAGCATTCATAAGCAGTTGATGGATGTCAGAGTTTGCTTGGATTTAAAGATCACAATAGTAATGAATCTATTGTCATATTCTGCTATTATTCTGGCATCCATGCCCCAGATGTGTCGGGATGAGCCCCAGTTGTACCTGGACTTGGGCAAACCTACTGAAAATCAGGCCCTTACTGTCAAAATAATGCAGCTGGCATTGTATTCATGTTACTGTATATTGATACTTTTCTAAATATAATATAAATATAGCTTGTGTGTTCTAATTCGGAGAAATCCGAGTCATGATTCTGTTCCTCGTGCCAAAATCGGATCTGAAAACGAGGCAAATCGTCATTGTCAGCAAAATGATGATCCCACAAGTTTTGTATCAATATCTTCTATATATAGTACTCCCTGGTGTTCTTATCTGCCATTTTACAACAGACAGCGTGTAAGGAAGATATCAGCTGATCTGCTGTGAAAATCAAATTAATGTTGTGTGGGTGTGGGTCTGTGTCATCTGTATTAAGTGGGAAAAAAACTGGGTGTTTGTGAGGGTCAGCAGCAGAACCCCTCCAAGAAACTACTATATTCCAAATGTTTTGAATTTTTCAATACATCTATATTAAGCAGAAAAAAAGGGTTTTTGCATGTGAGGGTTTTTTCTGGGAGCTTTCGACATTTAGCAACCTTTTGTTGAACATTTCAGAGACTGCAAATAAAATGTAATCTGCCATGCCACCAACTGAAGCAAACCCATTAGATAAATGAAACAAAAAAAATATAGAGTATGGAGTGCAATGTGTATGAGATAAAATTTTGAAACACTACGCACACACTAAGTTTGGAATGTTAGACAGCATGTGTCATGGAGAGTGAAGACAAAGATGGTCTGCACCGATACTCAAAACATCAAAGAATAGGCACACCATATATTTTGAAGATTAGAGGTCATCCATCATAGACAGTGAAGTTACAGTAACAGGCAGAGGTCATTGGTTGGACAGTGGTATGAATGAATAGATGGTAGACATTTATAAAGGTAAATAGACAAAGTTGACTCATACGAAAAACCTTAAAATACTAGTAATTCTCAATGGGCAAAGTATTCATAGGTAGCCAAGAGCAGATCTTTCAAACACATGTTTTACATATAAGTGTTTGCTTATGCTACGAGTAAGGTAAATTTGTGCCATAATGCTGCCCTTGTGAATCAAACAAGGGGACTCTGATATATTTGCTAGATACCATGTATATCTAAATTTAGTTACCATGTCTACATACTAATGTCCAGTTTGAGATTAAATTGTCAATCTCTATTCGTCCTTTTGCTTAAGCTCAAGTGTAGTATCTGACTTGGTTTTTTCGGGACACCCTGTGTGGGCGGGTCTCCATGGTCTGATGCTGGAAGGCAGGTGGTGTTTGGAGCCCAAGGTGTCTGTGCTTCAGGAGGACCTGGCCCAGTGGTAACCTGAAAATGCACTGGTGGTGGGACTGGAACTCTTACCTTGCACAACCCCGATATAAAGGAGACTGCCTGAGACTTGCAGCGAGGCGGTTCTGAAGACTCATGTATATGAATATGGAATGTATAAATAATATATATATGTTATATTAGTGAAGTAAGAAATATGTAAAACAGACAGTTTAGATAGGCCAATAGTTGACCTTCCTACACTATCTTTATAAGACAATGCAAATGAAAGTCCACATTCTGACAAATTAAAAGGACAGAACATGGAACTGGCAAACAAGACATATATAGATAGAGGTATGATGGCTGACAATTTATGCTATGTGATGGAGTATAAACTGTTTAATATTTTTTTTCAGTGAATCCGAGAAAGCAAATGCAGTGATGGTAAAGCTACAAAATCATTCATTAAGACTGCTCACTGCAGACTTTAGCCAAAATTGGTGAAAATTTGGACAGTTGTGAAGGAATCATTAGAAAATAGACTGGAAATGAATGTTAATGAATGTTAATGTTATAAATAGAAATACAGGAGCAAAAACAGCTCAATTATTTATTTATTTCAATTATTTTCACAATGTTTAATTAAATCCAGATCCAAAACCAAAACCTTTCATGATTTTTGGGAAAAACCAGTAACATAACCAAAATACAAATATGTTTTAGAACGAAAATCACATCCAAAACCAAAACATGGGCATCAGCGCACATTTCTAGTATTGTTCTGAAGGTTAAATTATGATTGGTTTCAACTGAACTTTTAATGGAATGACTGAAAATGTAGTTGGTCAAACAGCATGTGTGCATAGCAATCAGGCACCTACAGTGCATAGACCACATTTAGGTAATGGGTCTGCTTAACACTAGTGACCCTTGTCACCATCACTGCCACCAGCCCACCATTGTTGAAAGATTGCAGAAAACATTTAATATTTTGCAAAATGTATAGATGTAGATTACCTATGACAGGGTATTGTTTTTATTGATTATATTACAGCATTTTCCCCCTTTGGAACCTCAAGAACAGTCACTGAGACAAGTGGAATTTAATATGCTGGACTGTGTCTAATTTGGTGAGTATGCTGTTTATGTAGATATATGCTCTAATTTACTTTACCCACTTGATAATGTTGTAAAAATAAATTTTACAACCGAAAAAGCTGGATTTTATGCACCTGAAGTAATTATCAATTTACAATAAAATGAAATTGTAACAGAGATGTTATTTGCGGCATAAAAACCACTTATAATGACAAAATGAATGACAGTGACACCCCATACACGGATCAAATCAAGAAATTTGGGTTTTGTGGTCCTTTAAGTATTTCATTGATAGTATTAATTAGTACTGTACTGGGTGGTGACAGAGCCAAACTTGAATACTTAAATTGTTTTCACATATGTGGATACATACTTCTGTTGAAAATACATCCAAACATTATGGTAGCTTCTACATGCTCTGGGAGTATTAAAAAAAAGAGTGTTTTGTGGCAATGATTTCAGTAGTACTTGGTGTTTTGTTAGCAACAGAAGAGAAGCAGCATCCACTAGCCAATCTAGCAGTACCAGGCAAAACATAAATTGTGAACACATCGGTCAACTCTGACCACTTCCATCTGTTATTCAAGAATAATTTAACGCTCTCCAATGGGAAACAAATACAAACTGTGTCAGACAGATCCCTGATATTCTGACATGGAGGAGAACCAAATGAAATACACTGCTGTTCATACTTCCCATGCAGATATTGTTGAGACTAAAACCAGAACTAATAAAATATGCAATGCAAAAATACAAGCTATACCTACCAAATATTCAATACAAATAGAGTGTTTACATCCTATAAAGAAAGTAATTGCACTGACATTGTCACAGGTAAAAAATAAACACTATAAACAAATAAACACTGAACACAAATAGAAATGAACATGACACCAAATGTTGCTGGACACTGGTGGTCGTGGTCATTTACAGTTTAAACATAATAAATTTAATTAAGCATTGTCACCAAAGTAATACAGGCATAAAAAGTCAGGGGCGCACGCAGGGGGGGTTTCTGAGTCTCCAGAACCCCCCCTCCCCCCTCCGTGGATCATAGCTGGCAAAAGCATGTTTTTAAACATGCAAAACATTCTTTCTGTTACAGCACCGCCGCGACGCCTCTGTCACAGCGCCGCGGCTGCTGTATAACTCACGTTCGTGAGAAGGAGCTGCTGCGCATGCGCGAGCGCAGCAGCTCCTCCCTTGAATACCCATCACTCATCCTGGCTTCCCTGGGGCACGGTAGGGCTTGATATTTCAAGCAATCTTTCAGTGAATAAATAATAAAATATTTTATGATACTGGCCACAATCAATATGATGTATTGTTTTATTAACAGACCAAAGACTCCATTTCTGGGCAGCCTGCAGGGTATGCAGAGCTGTGTTATTGTATATAAATATTGTATTATAGGATTAAAAAAGTAGAGGATTCCTCTACTTTTTTAATCCTATAATACAATATTCATATACAATAACACAGCTCTGCATACCCTGCAGGCTGCCCAGAAATGGAGTCTTTGGTCTGTTAATAAAAAAACTACATCAGATTGATTGTGGCCAGTATCTGATATCACCATGTAATATTTGTGTGTGTATATATATATATATATATATATATATATATATATATATATATATATGTATTTATATTAGGGATGAGCGCGCTCGGATTTCTGAAATCCGAGCCCACCCGAACGTTGCGGATCCGAGTCGGATCCGAGACAGATCCGGGTATTGGCGCCAAATTCAAAAGTGAAACTGAGGCTCTGACTCATAATCCCGTTGTCGGATCTCGCGATACTCGGATCCTATAAATTCCCCGCTAGACGCCGCCATCTTCACTCGGGCATTGATCAGGGTAGAGGGAGGGTGTGTTAGGTGGTCCTCTGTGCTGTTTAGTTCTGTGCTGTTTAGTTCTGTGCTGTGCTGTGCTGTGCTGTTTAGTGCTGTGCTGTGCTGTGCTGTGTTCTGCAGTATCAGTCCAGTGGTGCTGTGTGCTGTGCTCTGTCCTTCTGAGGTCAGTGGTGCTGCTGGGTCCTGTGCTGTGTCCTGTTCAGTCCAGTGGTGCTGTGTCCTGTGCTCTGTGCTTCTAAGGGCATAGTTATTTCCCCAATATTCCCCTGTGTTTAAAAAAATAAAAAAAAGTTTTTTTATAAAATACCAAAAACTACTTTAATATTTTTTAATTACCACAAAATTTTCACAACCAATCCTGCAGTATAAGCCCATTGGTACTGCAATATTACCAAGTTCACACATTCAGCAGTAAAAGTCCAGTGGTACTGCAATATTACAAAGTTTACACATTCTGCAGTATCAGTCCAGTGGTGCTGTGTCCTGTGCTCTGTCCTGCTGAGTTCCGTAGTGCTGCTGGGTCCTGTGCCGTGTCCTGTTCAGTCCAGTGGTGCTGTGTCCTGTGCTCTGTGCTTCTAAGGGCATAGTTATTTCCCCATTATTCCCAAGTTTGTAAAAAATAAAAAAAAAGTAAAAAAAAATAAAAAATTAAAAAAAAAAAAAAATATATAATAATTATAACCAAATTTGCAAAACCAATCCAGCATTATAAGTCCATTGGTACTGCAATATTACCAAGTTCACACATTCAGCAGTAAAAGTCCAGTGGTACTGCAATATTACAAAGTTTACACATTCTGCAGTATCAGTCCAGTGGTGCTGTGTCCTGTGCTCTGTCCTGCTGAGTTCCGTAGTGCTGCTGGGTCCTGTGCCGTGTCCTGTTCAGTCCAGTGGTGCTGTGTCCTGTGCTCTGTGCTTCTAAGGGCATAGTTATTTCCCCATTATTCCCAAGTTTGTAAAAAATAAAAAAAAAGTAAAAAAAAATAAAAAATTAAAAAAAAAAAAAATATATAATAATTATAACCAAATTTGCAAAACCAATCCAGCATTATAAGTCCATTGGTACTGCAATATTACCAAGTTCACACATTCTGCAGTATCTTGTGCTACATATAATGGAGACCAAAAATTTGGAGGATAAAGTAGGGAAAGATCAAGACCCACTTCCTCCTAATGCTGAAGCTGCTGCCACTAGTCATGACATAGACGATGAAATGCCATCAACGTCGTCTTCCAAGCCCGATGCCCAATCTCGTAGTACCGGGCATGTAAAATCCAAAAAGCCCAAGTTAAGAAAAAGTAGCAAAAAGAGAAACTTAAAATCATCTGAGGAGAAACATAAAGTTGCCAATATGCCATTTACGACACGGAGTGGCAAGGAACGGCTTAGGCCCTGGCCCGTGTTCATGACTAGTGGTTCAGCTTCACCCACGGATCTTAGCCCTCCTCCTCCTCCCCCCCCCTACAAAAAATTGAAGAGAGTTATGCTGTCAGCAACAAAACAGCAAACAACTCTGCCTTCTAAAGAGAAATTATCACAAATCCCCAAGGCGAGTCCAAGGGTGTTGGTGGTTGTCAAGCCTGACCTTCCCATCACTGTACGGGAAGAGGTGGCTCGGGAGGAGCCTATTGATGATGTAGCTGGCGCTGTGGAGGAACTTGATGATGAGGATGGTGATGTGGTTATTGTAAATGAGGCACCAGGGGGGGAAACAGCTGATGTCCATGGGATGAAAAAGCCCATCGTCATGCCTGGTCAGAAGACCAAAAAATGCACCTCTTCGGTCTGGAGTTATTTTTATCCAAATCCAGACAACCAATGTATGGCAATATGTAGCTTATGTAAAGCTCAAATAAGCAGGGGTAAGGATCTTGCCCACCTAGGAACATCCTCCCTTATACGTCACCTGAATAACCTTCATAGTTCAGTGGTTAGTTCAGGAACTGGGGCTAGGACCCTCATCGGTACAGGGACACCTAAATCCCGTGGTCCAGTTGGATACACACCAGCAACACCCTCCTCGTCAACTTCCTCCACAATCTCCATCAGATTCAGTCCTGCAGCCCAAGTCAGCAGCCAGACTGAGTCCTCCTCAATACGGGATTCATCCGAGGAATCCTGCAGCGGTACGCCTACTACTGCCACTGCTGCTGTTGCTGCTGTTAGTCGGTCATCTTCCCAGAGGGGAAGTCGTAAGACCGCTAAGTCTTTCACCAAACAATTGACCGTCCAACAGTCGTTTGCCATGACCACCAAATACGATAGTAGTCACCCTATTGCAAAGCGTATAACTGCGGCTGTAACTGCAATGTTGGTGTTAGACGTGCGCCCGGTGTCCGCCATCAGTGGAGTGGGATTTAGAGGGTTGATGGAGGTATTGTGTCCCCGGTACCAAATCCCCTCGAGATTCCACTTCACTAGGCAGGCGATACCAAAAATGTACAGAGAAGTACGATCAAGTGTCCTCAGTGCTCTTAAAAATGCGGTTGTACCCACTGTCCACTTAACCACGGACATGTGGACAAGTGGTTCTGGGCAAACGAAGGACTATATGACTGTGACAGCCCACTGGGTAGATGCATCCCCTTCCGCAGCAACAGCAACAGCTGCATCAGTAGCAGCATCTACAAAATGGCTGCTCATGCAAAGGCAGGCAACATTGTGCATTACAGGCTTTAATAAGAGGCACAACGCTGCCAACATATTAGAGAAAATGAGGGAAATTATCTCCCAGTGGCTTACCCCACTTAGACTCTCATGGGGATTTGTGGTGTCAGACAATGCCAGTAACATTGTGCGGGCATTAAATATGGGCAATTTCCAGCACGTCCCATGTTTTGCCCACACCATTAATTTGGTGGTGCAGCATTACCTCAAGAGTGACAGGGGTGTGCAGGAGATGCTTGCGGTGGCCCGCAAAATTGCTGGACACTTTCGGCATTCAGCCAGTGCCTACCGCAGACTAGAGGCACATCAAAAAAGCTTGAACCTGCCCTGCCATCACCTCAAACAAGAGGTTGTGACGCGCTGGAACTCCACCCTCTATATGCTGCAGAGGATGGAGGAGCAGCAAAAGGCCATTCAGGCCTACACAGCCACCTACGACATAGGCAAAGGAGTGGGGATGCGCCTGAGTCAAGCGCAGTGGAGACTGATTTCCGTGTTGTGCAAGGTTCTGCAGCCATTTGAACTTGCCACACGAGAAGTCAGTTCCGACACTGCCAGCTTGAGTCAGGTCATTCCCCTGATCAGGCTGTTGCAGAAGCAGCTGGAGAAAGTGAGGGAGGAGCTGGTAAGCCATTGCGATTACAGCAAGCATGTAGCTCTTGTGGATGTAGCCCTTCGTACGCTTTGCCAGGATCCGAGGGTGGTCACTCTTTTAAAGTCAGAGGAATACATTCTGGCCACCGTGCTCGATCCTCGGTTTAAAGCGTATGTTGTGTCTCTGTTTCCGGCGGACACAAATCTACAGCGGTGCAAAGACCTGCTGGTCAGGAGATTGTCCTCTGAAGAGGACCGTGACATGCCAACAGCTCCACCCTCATTTTCTTCCACATCTATGGCTGCGAGGAAAAAGCTCAGTTTTCCCAAAAGAGGCACTGGCGGGGATGCTGATAACATCTGGTCCGGACTGAAGGACCTGCCAACCATTGCAGACATGTCTACTCTCGCTGCATTGGATGCTGTCACAATAGAAAAAATTGTGGATGATTACTTTGCTGACACCATCCAAGTAGACATGTCAGACAGTCCATATTGTTACTGGCAGGAAAAAAAGGCAGTTTGGAAGCCCCTGTACAAACTGGCTCTATTTTACCTGAGTTGTCCCCCCTCCAGTGTGTACTCGGAAAGAGTTTTTAGTGCAGCGGGGAACCTGGTCAGTGAGCGGCGAAGGAGGTTGCTTCCTCACAACGTTGAAAAAATGATGTTTATAAAAATGAATAATCAATTCCTCAATGAAGTACAGCACTGCCCTCCAGATACTACAGAGGGACCTGTGGTTGTGGAGTCCAGCGGGGACGAATTGATAATGTGTGATGAGGAGGAAGTACACACTGTAGGGGGAGAGGAATCAGAGGTTGAGGATGAGGACGACATCTTGCCTCAGTAGAGCCTGTTTAGTCTGTACAGGGAGAGATGAATAGCTTTTTTGGTGTGGGGGCCCAAACAAACCAATCATTTCAGTCAAAGTTGTTTGGTAGGCCCTGTCGCTGAAATGATTGGTTTGTTAAAGTGTGCATGTCCTATTTCAACAACAGACCTCTCAACTGCAGCTCATCCCTCCTCTGCGGGGATAATGTCTCCTGTGCTCTGACACATCACTCTGTGTACTCTCAGCCTCAGGATCTGACACTACAGCTACCATGCCTCTTGTAGCAGCCCTCACTCCAGGGCCTCTTCCATGTGCAGTGTCCCCCTCTCTCTTGGGTTCACTATAGTGGCATGGAGAATGTGTGCCCCTCATCCAGGGCACACATTCCTTGCCCTGGCTCAGTCACCACGCTCAGACTTCCAGGCAATGCTGGGGGAGCCTGGGAGCTTCCACCCCAGGTCCCCAGCTACAACTCTCCTCTCCTGTGTCTTCTCTCTCTTTCTGACACTTTAAAGATCGTGCCTTTAAATGAAAAAGTCAGTCTTCATTGCACGACTATGTGCAAGTGCAACAGGGACATTTTTTTGGGTTTACAAAGTCAAACAATAACACTACGACCCTGTCTGTCTGGGGTCTGGCAATGACGAATTGTCTGGAGCATGTTTTGAGGAGGTATTGTGGCCCCGGTATCAAATTGGGTACCGGGGCCACCCCACTATGCAGTCCAGATACTTGTTTGGTGGAATTCCGACACGTGGAGGGTTTTTTAATTATATTGTGGCCTCGGTACCAAATTGTGTACCGGGGCCACCACACTACGCAGTCAAGATACTTGTTTGGTGGAATTCAGACCAGTTGAGGGTTTTATTATTATATTGTGTGGACCACTCTATCTATACCACACTACAACTCTATACCACTCTATTTCCTACTTTAATTCTATTTAATTCTATTTCCTACTTTAATTCTATTACTAATTAATTACCATAAAGAGGAACAAAAAAAACCAATTTTACCAAAAGTATAATATGACTTAGACTTACAAACACTACACTTGAAAGATCGTGCCTTTAAATGAAAAAGTAAGTCTTCATTGCACGACTATGTGCAACAGGGACAGTTTTTTTCTTTACAAAGTCAACTAATAACACTTGGACCCTGTCTGTCTTTAACATACTTGATGGGATCTCAATGACGAATTGTCTGTAGCATGTTTGGAGGAGGTATTGTGGCCCCGGTATCAAGTTGGGTACCGGGGCCACCCCACTACGCAGTCCAGATACTTGTTTGGTGGAATTCTGACACGTGGAGGTGTATTTATTTTATTGTGGCCCCGGTATCAAATTGGGTACCGGGGCCACCCCACTACGCAGTCCAGATACTTGTTTGGTGGAATTCTGACACGTGGAGGGTGTATTTATTTTATTGTGGCCCCGGTATCAAATTGGGTACCGGGGCCACCCCACTACGCAGTCCAGATACTTGTTTGGTGGAATTCTGACACGTGGAGGGTGTATTTATTTTATTGTGGCCCCGGTATCAAGTTGGGTACCGGGGCCACCCCACTACGCAGTCCAGATACTTGTTTGGTGGAATTCTGACACGTGGAGGGTGTATTTATTTTATTGTGGCCCCGGTATCAAATTGGGTACCGGGGCCACCCCACTACGCAGTCCAGATACTTGTTTGGTGGAATTCTGACACGTGGAGGGTTTTTTAATTATATTGTGGCCTCGGTACCAAATTGTGTACCGGGGCCACCACACTACGCAGTCAAGATAGATAGATGCGTATCATAGATAAAGTACATTCAGTGGTGTGGGGCAAATTGAAAAATATTCAAAATGCACTGACATTATCAAAAACAAGAGGTTGTCACACGCTAAAACTCCAACATGTATATGATGGAGAGGATGGAGGAGCAGCCGTATGTGTAGTGTAATGCAGACCTGTTGAAGGTTTTTTATATATTTTATTGTGGTGCCCAGTGCCCACTCCTCTACGCAGTCCAGGTACATTTATTGGTGCGATTCATAAAAGTTCAGGGTTTTTAAGATATTGTGGTGACCCACTCCTCTACGCAGTCCAGGTACATTTATTGGTGCGATTCATAAAAGTTCAGGGTTTTTAATATATTGTGGTGACCCACTCCTCTACGCAGTCCAGGTACATTTATTGGTGCGATTCATAAAAGTTCAGGGTTTTTAATATATTGTGGTGACCCACTCCTCTACGCAGTCCAGGTACATTTATTGGTGCGATTCATAAAAGTTCAGGGTTTTTAATATATTGTGGTGACCCACTCCTCTACGCAGTCCAGGTACATTTATTGGTGCGATTCATAAAAGTTCAGGGTTTTTAATATATTGTGGTGACCCACTCCTCTACGCAGTCCAGGTACATTTATTGGTGCGATTCATAAAAGTTCAGGGTTTTTAATATATTGTGGTGACCCACTCCTCTACGCAGTCCAGGTACAATTATTGGTGCGAATCATAAAAGTTCAGGGTTTTTAAGATATTGTGGTGACCCACTCCTCTACGCAGTCCAGAAAGATACCTTTTTGCAACGTTTTGGACTAATAACTATATTGTGAGGTGTTCAGAATACACTGTAAATTAGTGGAAATGCTTGTTATTGAATGTTATTGAGGTTAATAATAGCCTAGGAGTGAAAATAAGCCCAAAAACTTGATTTTTAAACTTTTTATGTTTTTTTCAAAAAAAATCCGAATCCAATACCTTAAATCCGAACCGAGACCTTTCGTCAAGTGTTTTGCGAGACAAATCCGAACCTCAAAAATAACGAAAATCCGGATCCAAAACACAAAACACGAGACCTCAAAAGTCGCCGGTGCACATCCCTAATTTATATATACGTGTATGTATATATATATATATATATATATATATATATATATATATATATATATATGTATTTATATATACACGTGTATATATATATATATATATATATATATATATATATATAAGTATTTATATATACATGTATTCATTGCTAGTTTTAATGTGTGTTATCAATGCTATTTTGATGTGCGGTTTTAATGTGGAGTGTAAATACTCATTTTACAGATAAGTTTTGAAGTTATACCATGTGAATAAGATTTTATTTTGTGACTAATTTGTACTTGTTATTTACAGTAAAAAAGTTTATGTTGACATCTTATTGTGGCGCTTTATTTTTTAAGTTGTATTTTTGCTTTGTTCAGAATTCAACTATTTGGAAACCCCCCCTTAAAAATCCTGCGTTTGCCCCTGAAAGTAAAGCTGTGTATTACGCAAAAATACTATTTCAATAGTTATTTGATTTAAGTTGGATGAGTCTGTAATAATTACTCTTTTAATTTATCAGATTTCTTGACCACTAGATTGTTTACACACTATTTAGACACAATTTATTTATTTTGAAAAAATAGTACTAGGTAATGCTATTGTACTGTTATATTTTAGGCACAATCTGTTTTTATATGGGTTTCTGATCCCATTTTAAAACATCATACTATATTTAGTGTCCTCAGGGACAGGGCCACCGTCAGGGGAGTACTGGGGGTGGGATACAACTGTAAGGCCCCAGACTGACAAGGAGTACCGCCGACGCCGTTAATATGCAGACGTGCCATGAGACGACAGATGTATAGAAAGCACCGGATTAGGCAGGGGAGAACCTGCCCTTGCCTCTCTAAAATCAGTTACAGAGAAGCTCACTTGATGGTGACATGACATCACACTCACATCTTTCACCGTCATCTGACCAGGATTGTCAGTGACAGTGGCCGTGGGAGTCTCCATCCTCCAAGTATTATAAATGTGGGGTGGTCTGATGATGACATGTGGAGAGGTCTAGTGGACATGTAGGAAATATGTAAGAGGAAAGGAGGGTGGTCTGAGGGGCAAGCAAGGGGCATGTGGGGTGGTCTGAAGAGCATATAAGTGGCATGTGGGGAGTCTGATGGCATGTGAAAATGTCTACTGGGCATGTAAGTGACATGTGGGGAGATCTGAGGGGCATGTAAGGGGCATGTGATGAACTTCAGTACTGGGTTGGAGTACTGTAGCCTGCTCTATTTTTTTTTTTTTTTTTTTTTATTGAAAGCCTGAAAAGCAGTGCTTTCACCCTAGTGCTCGAAAAAAAAGTGCAAAACTTTAAAAAACGTGCATAAGGGTGCGGTACGTGGCCCTCCTTAAGAAAGGAAGGGCCCTAGTCCCCGACCCCCGGATCCAAAAAGGACCCTTAGGGGGCAAGGGTCTTCAGACCCCCCTTCGCCGCAAAGCAAGGGGGGGTCCCTTTGGCCCTGGGATCCACCGAGGCTTCACCCAGGGCTCTACGTCTAGTCCACCCCCTAAAGGGAGGACCTCCAGTGTTTTCAGGGGGGCCGGAACCTCAGGGCCACACAGCCCCCCCTAGATCTCTCGGGGGGAGAACCCATAAGGGCCCAACCCGCACCAATAAAATCCAAGTGAGTAAAACATATAAAAAAGTGATAGGGACAAAACAGTGAGAAAATAAATAGTGCCGTGCTTGACGGCCCCAGCCTTTGGCCGAGATGTTAAAAATTGTTCCTGCCTAGCCAAAAAGGCCGGGGCGAGGAAAAGTGAGTGACGGAAAGTGAGTATGTGCTAAATGCCTTATATCAAGTGAGGACCCTACACCTCAAGTGAGTTCAGGCACCCCTGGTTCACTACTCCAGGGGCACTATCTCAGGCTTTCACGCCACTGGCCTTCTGGCCAGACCAAGTTTTCCCATGGCCTTTTCAGGTGGTAGAAGCCTTACTCAGACAGGTACTCACTTGATCTTAGCCAAAAGGCCGAGAAGCGACTGTAGCCTGCTCTATGCTATACTTCAGCATCCACCGGACTTAAGGGTAGGGGCTTAAAGAGGAGGGAGAGGGCTCCGTCTGTTTCATTTGTACTGGGCCCCACAATTTCTGAGGGCAGCCCAACTCAGGGAGACATATCAAAGTGAAAACTGGATAAACTTCACTAAAGTCTTTCGACAGTTCTAACACCACTTTGCCTTGTTACAGCTCCTGCTTTCTGTGTAGATAAAATCTGGGTCTACCTTTTTCTCAACTTTTTCTTTCATCAGTACATAGGCCCTATTTTTACATATTAACTTTAAAATTAAAACTGCAAACATTTTTTTTATTTATTTTCATTTAAACAGCAAAGTTTGTGGTTTTGTTATGGAATTTTGTAGTTCTCCTATAATTCAGTCTTTATTCAATTAAAAAAATATCTTTAGGGGCAACTGATATGACTGTAGCATCTCTCAGCTTGAATGCATTTGTATTTCTGTAACGCTTGCGGGGGAACAGGACAGACGCACACAGATGTCTTACCTTCCAAACGATGACCACCTATCGTCAACTTCAGATTCACAACAGCCGCTCTTCGTCTCAGCACCGACTTTAGTGAAGATCTGACTCCTGGACTCTGTAGAGGAATACTCAGCTCTTTCCTATTTCAGCAGAACAGAAACTGAACCTCCATCAGATCACTCCACTTCCCTCTAAGGAAGAAATAGAAGTTGAGACCGTGCCTACCAGAAAGGACTGTCCGAGGCTTCAGCAAGGAGCAGAGACACTCACTCAACTTCGCCTGCCGCCACCTCATTTTATTCTGGCCAAGGGCGCTGGACTATGAGTATTTATGACTGGGAACAATCTCGCCCCAAATACTCTATTCACCCCTTGGTGAGGGCTTAACCAAAAGTTGGAATCAAGAGAGCAATACTTACCCGGACACTTCAACTTCCGGTCCCTGCTCTCCTGCTCCTCTCCGTCACTTGTGGAAGACAGAATACAACACAGCCTTACTCTACTCTACAGATGAGGCTAGAATTTACCACCCACACAACTGGCACTAGTTAACAACAGGCGCCCCGACCCTACAACAACTAATGGTCAGGTAATGTAACTTCGCTAGGTACTGGGTGTAGTGTACTCCCTAAACCTCCTCCCTCTAACTATGGGGAACACCAGCTGGTGTTCGCCTTCTAATCCAGGGGCTGACCCTAACCATAACCCAGGTCATACCGAGAAGACAATCTTCTCACTATGGGGTCACTCACAGAATCCCAAGGACCAGTTGCCACCTGCCTGACCGGGGCTCACTAAAACAACGCACCACCCGGGTGGCGGCTTCCGCTCGGAACTGTCAGTGGCCACTGCAGGAACTCAAGATGGTCGCGTTCACCCAAGTAGTAAAACCACCCCAATCCGGAACCGTCAGGGACCCTGCAAGAACTCAGACTGAAACACCCAATTGGAACCACGGAACGCAACCCTGGAACTCAAAAGGGCCGCGCACCCTGCCACTTCCGCCGGCGTTTTCTTGCCTTTTCGCGCTGGACGTCCCACGACGTCCTCCTCCGTCCACCCCTCCTAAAATGGCAGCGCCGGGCGGCTAAAATAGCCGCCGGCGCACTGACATCACTCTGCGCCGCGAGCGCTGATTGGTGCAAATAATTCAAGCGGCATGATGTGAGCCAGGATTGGCTCACCTATCCGACCGCCGATTGGCCAGCAGGGGGAAGTGAGCCCTGATTGGCTCACTCGCCCTCCGCTGCCTATACCTGCAGGAAAAGAGGAGAATTACTCAACGCTGGAACGCAGGACCAGTGAGTAGATTCCCATCTGTACTCTCTTTTTCCTCTTCATGGGCACTTCCTCAGGGCACGTCATCTTCGCCCTCTTCTTGTGCACAGCAGCAGCAGGGTACACCTCTATATTTCAGCACCCACGCTCATTCCCGAGGAGACGGTCACCTGATCTTTGAGTCAGAGCTCTTCTTCATTTACATAATGGCAGAACAAGGGTGCTGGGGTGTATGCTGAGAGGAAGGGCATTCCAAATCATCTGCTGGCGACATCATATGTTATAAGGCTGTGGTTGCCATAATAGGCCCATGACACTTAGCGCTGCAAAGGTAACTATAATGGTAATAATTAATATATAATATTAATAACAGCTTGAAGAGAAAAAATACGCACAAAAGAACACCCCCATTAAACCAGTCATTTATGCTAAAAAATAAATCACATTATTTTTGCACGGGTAGGCAGTGCAGCTTTAAAATAATCATTTACAAGAGGGAGCTTTTGCCTGTTCTCTCCTACTCATATGTAACTTACTATTATTATTATTATTATTATTAATATTATTATAATTAAATAAACTTATTATATGTTACAGATGGCTGCAGTCTAAAAGGGAAAGGAAATCTTGCAACCACCAAAACACCAATATGGCAGTGATGAGACTCTCCTGTCATTAGGCTACAAATCTAAGTGTGTTTTTCGAGCTACTCCAGCAATTTCTGGAGAGTGATACTTATAGAAGCATGCCTTTGATCTACAAGCTCATTTTCCAGTCTCACTAAAGTAAACACATTCTTATGTCATAGTCCTTCCAGTTGAGCATTTTTCAAAGCCAGCTGTATTTTCATGCCACCTGAAATAAAAAGACACAAGATTTATAGTAGTGTTTAAGATTTTGCTGTGTGTTTCACATTAAACGCATATTCATTGCCTTGGATGCAAGCTTTCCTGCTTCCAAGCATATTGAATAAGACCATTCAAGTACTTTTTGATTCAGGACCTGTAACTAATTTATTTCACAATACACTGACATTTCAGCTATAACCTTGCAATTACAGAGTTCTTCAAATAGATTTTATGAACTCCCTCAGCATGACGCGGCAAGAATCATTGGTTTGATGTGTAGAGGAAATCTACAACAGCCCTACTCCAGTGACATGAGACAGATTTATTTCACTTGCTGAGATTTATACTTTGATTTCTTATACCTAGTGACTCCTACGTTGTCAATAACCCCTTCTCAGGACTACCACTTAATTCTATTGATGTGACTTTTTAATTATGTTAAATGAGTTATGAGGCTGCCTGCTAACTTAAATAAACAATTAAATAACTGCTTACATTTATTATCAATGTATTTGGATCTCTTGGGTTGCCCAGGTAATTTTTATCAATTATGCCATAACTGAATCTTCTAAATCTACATTTTTATAATTATTTTTCAAATGTAAATGCTTGGCTGATAGTTCAGCCTGTATAAAAAGCAGGCCCTGCTCTGTATGAAATTACATTTGAAAACAGTTTGCACAATGCAAAATATAACGTATGCACGTGGCGTCTGCTAGAATAATATTCACTCTCTCTGGTACAACACAGTAATGCTGATTTGGCTGTACACCTTCTTGCGTAGTGTAAATTATGAAATATTGCACTGGAGAGGTGGAATGGGGGAAGTGCAATCTAATGTAGGCCAAGTACAGTAAGGGTGTGGCCACGCATATGTGGCTGAGGCAGAGAGATTCATACACGCTTGTCAGGAGCCAAATCTTTTGCAAGTGCATGTGCAAATACATGCTGATGATAGTCACCAGCACTAGCTAGCCAAATTTACCTCTGAAGTTGATAGGTGCTTTCTTCGTTGTTAATGCATAAATTATAGGGTGTTTTTTAAAAATATATTTTTTAATACTTTCATTCGTATGCAAGGGGTATTATATCTGATGTATTACATCAAACCTAATAGTGAATGTGTTTTTCACTATCAAACAATTGTAAAAAGTTTTCTTTGTGCTTATGATCCAGTTGTGTGTATGCATATGTGGTTGTGTGTAAGCCTGATGTCCCATTGTCCCACAGATTGTAAGCTTGTGAACAGGGCCCTCTTACCTCTCTGTCTGTATGTATTACCCAGTATTGTTTTATTACTGTTTGTTAATATTATTTTTATTGTTATTATTATTATTATTATTAATTTTTATTTATAGGGTGTCACAAAGTATCCGTAGCGCCATACAGGAACAAACAATAGGACAGTACAAGGTAAAACAGCACGGTACAGTTAACAATATACACTATAACTCAGGAAGCTCAAAGCACAGCTAAAGAGAAAGTCTGAAAGGGTGAGGGTGAGGTATATTTAGCACAAGCTGGAAACCTGTGCCCAAGAGGGTGGGCACAGCTGACAGGTTAAGAGCCACTGAGAGGTGCAGAGAAAAGCAAGAGGAGACAGAGGGCAGAAGGTCCAAGAAGAGGTGGGCTGAGTAGCTGGTGAGCAAAGTTAAAATGGTGGATACAGGAGGAGAGAGGGACCTGCTCAAAGAAGCTTACAATCTAAAGGGAGGGGCAAACAAACTGAAGACGCAAGGGTGATAGGGAGATTACACGGAACAAGTGAGGAAGTGGGAAGGAGGGATGAGAGGGAGAGGTAGCCAACAAGGTGGGTAGTTAAGCAGATGACAGGAAGGGCTTTTAAGAAAAGGTGGGTTTTTAATGCCCGTTTGAAACTGAACATATTGGGGAATGTTCTGATGGAGCAAGGGAGAGCATTCCAATGGAGGGGGGCAGTGCGGGAGAAGTCTTGAATCCATGCATGACAATAGTTAATCAGAGAAGAAGAGAGGCGACGATCATTGGCCAATCACAGTGGGTGGGATGGAGTGTAAATAAAGATGAGGTTGGAAATGTAGGGAGCAGTGGAGTTGACGAGGGCCTTGTATGTGAGGATGAGGAGCTTGAAAGGGATTCTGTAGGGGAAGGGGAGCCAGTGCAGGGCTTGGTAGAGGGGCGAGACAGAAGTGGAGTGGCGAGAAAGGAAGATAAGTCCAGCAGCTGCGTTGAGTACAGATCAAAGAGGAGCAAGATGTGAATGGGGGACGCCAATAAGAAGAATGTTACAGTAGTCCAATCAGGAGATGATCAGAGAGTGGATGAGAGATTTGGTGGCATCCTGGGACAGGAAGGGCCGAATGCGAGCAATGTTAGGTAATTGATAGCGGCAGGATTTGGCAAGAGAGTGAAGGTGTGGGTCAAAGTAGAGAGAGGAGTCGAGGATGACACCAAAGCAGCGAAGTTAGGGAACAGGAGAGATAGAGGAATTATTAACAGTGATAGAGAGGTCGGAGGGGAAGGAGGTTCGAGATGGAGAAAAGACAACGAGTTCGGTTTTAGCAATATTAATTTTAAGAAATCTAGAGGACATCCAGGAGGAGATGGCAGAGAGGCAGACCGACACCCTAGAGAGAATTATTCCCAGTTGTAAAGTTCTACAGAATCTGCTGGCACTATTTAAATAATTGTTAATGATGATGATGATGATAACAAGGCACATATGCTACAAGTGTGAAGCAGAGCGCATCTTACGATTAATGCGACTCAGCATATGGGTGTAAATATGCTATTTTTGCAGATGGCACTTTTAAATTTAATTTATGCCCAACATGCGTCCAACTCAGCATGAGGCCAGAGGAGTATATGTTGGGTGCTAAATAGCTGTTATTGAGATTAACACACTGCTCTAGAATTAATATGTACCCTCCCTGTCTGTGTTCATTACTACTACTCCACACATCTGTGGTGAGGTGTATGTGTCAACAAAAGAAGAATAAGAGAACAGTTTCTGTATGGTTTAGCAACCCAGAGTGAGTGGACTGGAAGGTCTTTTATACAAATAAAACTGGCATTGGATGGTGAAGCAGTTCTCAGCACATATCTCATTGAAAGTAAACAGCATAATTTCCAGAGGAGAACATTTTATCCAACTTGCCATCCACTAACAGTACTTTGCCCATTTTTTGTTATTATTTGGTGATTTATTTGTGGTGGTGGTAGTGTAGATGTTAATAGCCGTAAACAGCAAAAATGCACATAGCTCACCGATTCCAGCAACTGTAGATCCAAAGTGATGTAACTCTGCAAGTCTTTCCCTATCTCTTCCTCTCCAAACTTAGCTTGGAGTGAGCTATTACATAAGGTCACAGAAACTTTATACCTCCAATAGTGTAAAATGATATTTTATTTAATAAAACAGATGTAAAATTGCATTTACAAGTGTATATAATAAAAGTTGTAATGTAATTGATGTGAACAATACGCGGAGGACTTGTTACAAATTTTCACACCATAAGACTACTGTGAGAGAAAATGACAGAGGAGGCAGGTGCAGAATCATGATTTCCTTCTCTTCCTCATCAATACATTTCATTTCAAAATTTCTGGGGCCTGGATCATATTGAAGAGAAGTGGGGTGAAAGGAGACCTTGGCCACTGGGGGAAACTGTTGCTCCACCTTTTTGCCAATGGGCAGTAGGGTGTATTTGTAAGTGTGCATACAGTGATGATCTGCCAACGATGCTGCCTTACTTTCACAAGCTAATAGCCCGCTCGCCAACTCCATATATTGCCAAGAAAATTAGCCAGGGAATGTATCTGCCACCAGGGTAAAATAAACTTACACACACACAAATAGGAGATACATACACTGTACAATTGGGCATGGACAAGGACACATATAGGAATAAGCTATTAGAAATACTGTCCTGGTTATTCAAAGATGGAAGCTAGTGAGGAGGAGAAGGAGAAGAAGGTGGAAGTGGCAGTATACGATCTTGCTGCCTGGTGCAAAGATGATTACGTATGTCATAGTCTGAATATCCAATAGACTGAATAGGCTGCAGCCTAGGGCGAGAGGCTTTTGGAGGAACGCACAATTATGACAGAGAGGTGTAAACTGAAATTCATTTTAAAATATAAGAGAATAGTTGTTCTCCAAAGTAAAAGGAAAACGTGAGAGAAAAATAAAGTATGGTTTTCTCCTTGACGTATTCCCATGGCAAAGACAATCAGTCATCCTTGGGCAGATGCTTGAGGAATAATGAGTAGGAGAAACTAGGATAGTGACAGGCACAGGCATGACAGCCCCTTCGCATTTTTACATCTGTAGTGCTTGTTCATGCTTTTGTTCCTATATACAGTTCTGATTTTAATGAAAAAGAAATGAGTGACAAAGATTTTCATGACCTTTTTAAAAAGCCATGTTTAGAAAACATGGTAAAATAAATATTGCTGGTGGTGGTAGGGGAGCTGGACTTTAAATTAAGGATGAGTTTGTTTCACCTACCACATAGTAGTCTGGTGAGGGAGTGCTATGAGCATATTAGCCTAGGGTGGTCTAAACCCTTAATCAGGTCCTGGACAGGTCCTGATTAAGGATTTAGACCACATTGGTCAATGTTCTGAGCTTTGAGTGTATCCTTGCCTACATCATTCTTTTCTATGACTATACCTTCCTCACAATCTTCGCTCTACATAACATATACACAGACATCCACACCTCACTATCAACTTCCAATCAATACTCTCAATTAGGGTAACGCAGCTGAGCGCTCTGCTTTATCATTGGCAGCAGTACCAGTAATTTCTTATACTAAACTTGGAGCATGTGCAGTGTTCTGCCCTGAATGGCCCTTAGCACTATTTAGGGCAGTGAGGACTGAGCCTCACTGCTGGTTATGTCCTGTCTCAGTACTGCTACCTGCTCGTGTGCTATTTTGGTGTTGAACCTTGGTTTGATTTCTCTGTTTATGACCACTGCCTGTTCCTGGACCCTGAACCATTGCCTGTGACCCTGATCTTTTGCCTGTACCCGGACTCCGAACCATTGCCTGTGACCCTGATCATTTGCCTGTATCCGGACTCTGAACCATTGCCTGTGACCCAGACCCTGCTTGTACCTGATGTCTCCACTTGTGCTCTGTCCGGTCCGCAGATCTCTGGCCTGTCCCAACTACGTGTATTATTTCCTGTACCTGTGCGCTGCCGTGTGAACATAAACTTGTACTACACTGAGTGTAAGTCCTGGGGGCTTCCGAGTACCTGTGAGCATTACCAGTCTCTATGGGAAAGGTGGCTGCTATAGGTGAAGACCTCTTCTGCTAAAGTTCTACAAGTTTATGCCGCACTGGTAGCCATAACAACAATGCAACAAGGTATTGCCAAGGTGCAAAGTTACTCATTTTTTTTGCTTAATTTCTTTAATAAATTAGGCCTATTATGTACACCTGTACACTGAACTATCATTGTCAAATAGTTGTTCTCCATTCTTATTACCACCATAATTGCCAAGCCTAGGCTTGTAAGGGAAAACGCAAGGAGATCGATGCTAAAGTATTATTTACAGTAAACGGAACTGCTGTTGCTATACCTGGGATAATTTATCAGATGGGATATTTTTTAATACATTTTTCTTATTTGGTTGGTTTGGGCATTTTCATTAACACAAATTTTGAACGCAGTCTAAATTTTATTTTTTACTCACAAGGTTTATGGTTTGTATTACACTGGTTTAGATTGCTAAGAGATCCCTGTTGAGAATGGCACACACAAATTTTAATGGTAGATTACATAATAGTTTCTTATAGATTGGATGCATGATACAGTTTTTATGTTCCATTTCTCTTAATATAGTAATTTCAAAGAGCTATAAATCAAACACAGTGCTGACATATTTGACCAGTATTTAATATAGAGTCAATTTAGGTGACTTGAGGATATTCTAATAACTAGTATACAACACACAGAGAGCATTCTGGGGACCATTATACAATACATAGTACATTCTAGTAACCACTGTTCAAAAATGTATTAAAGTCTACTAACTTGCCTGTACTTTGGACCTTGCCTGTTGCTTGTATACTGGACTCCGCTGTTTTGCTTGTGACCCTGACTTCTGCTTGAATACTGATTTTGCATGTCTGCTGACCTCAACCTGCCACTGACCACCCTCTCCAGTCTGGGCTAGCGCCTTCGGTTCCATCTGCACTACGGCCATCATAGATGAGATTTTACTACACTGAGCCTACGACCCGGGGACATCCAAGTACATGTGAGCACATAAAGCTGTACAGGAAAGGCAGCTGCTAAAGGTGAAAACCTCAACACAATCTGTTCTAAAAGATCATCTTGATGGTCGTGAGACGTAACACAATGCTTCTCTATCAGAAATCTGTACTGTATTAGCAAATGGTTCGGGGTAATGAGGTTTTTTTTATATCTTAAAAAATAGCGGTACTACACAAAATTACCGCCACATATATTAATATAAGCTTTTACATCATAAGGTACTTGATTCCCAAGGATATCTAAACAGATTGAAGAGAAAATCCATTAAATCAAAATAATGGCTTACTGTATTAGTAAAGTATAGCATATAAACAACAACTTAAATATTGAGTATATATTTAAAATGAGTTACTTCGTATACATCACTTAGTAAAAATGTCTGGACACTAGAATTTATAATGGGTTATTTGATAAATAACTTGAGAAAATCCTGCAGTAAAACATTGATATCTCAGTAGTTAAACTACACTCCCACTTCTTTTTATTCTGTTTGCAAAACTATAATTTTATTTATATATGTTTCCTACCTTATTGCTACATGCATTGAATAGCAATTTGTAATTCAGCTGAAACTTTTCTTTAACTGTATTAACATGACTATCGTACTTACTTTGCATTCTGTTGAGTCAGCTGCGTTACAGGCACTTATCTCTGTCACAGTTAAAGCATCTGCACAGTATTGAACCAAGGTTAAATAAAGAAAAGGAAAAGGAAAAAAAAAGACCAAACAATGTTTCTTGCAGATACTTGGTGACTGACATATTTTTTATAACAGGTATTGTACCTGACAGCCTGTTGGCTTTTACTCCACATATATAACCACACAGATTTCCTTAGCAGATTAGCACATGCTATTTTTGGATAGAATGGGTGACAGACTCTGGGATGACGTGCTGGCTTGTGTCACTGCTAGCAAAAATAGCCATTAGTCATAGTCTCTGTAAACATTTATTATAATAATAGAGCAGATTGCATATTTAAAAAGGCCTTGTCTGGAACTCCATTTTAAAAGGGTCAGGAAAGTTGAAAGGAGGATTTTTATATAACTGAAATGTTTAAGAAATTCACAGTACTATTTTTTATTTTTATACAAAGCCAGTTGTTGAGAGTTCAGCAGTCTTGAAGCCTTAAAGAATAATAATAATAAATACAATCCTGATAATTAGGTGCATCCGTTACCTACATACACTAGAGATTTTTACAAAGCAAAAATCAAAAGGCTCTATGATGGAGCACTGACGTGATTTCTACGAATGCATCTGGATCTCCGCCAAAGCGGTTGTGGTGAAGCCGATGTTTGCAGCAGCCAGTAGGTGAAGTTGGTCTGAGCAAGGACATTTGTAGCTAAGCATAGTGTAGGCGTACTAGTGTGCTAAGGACCAGTGCAAAAACAATAATTCATTTTGCAGAGTAAGACCACCGAAATGAGATAATGTAGTCTAGAGGGTGAATTGTTAAGTTTGCTGCTCACCTTGTGGAAGGGTACACAATTATTTAAACTTTGCTAAATCAATTGTTGTAACAGATGATCTATATATATATATATATATATATATATATATATATATATATATATATATAGTTATTTACAGTTGATACAGCAACAGAAAGGCAGTGTAACAAGCTTATGCAGTTAATGTACATCTTCAGACTCAATGGCAACAGACAAGTACCAGGAGATGTATAGGGGTTCAAGACAGGAATCCTAATTAACTATAAATTGTTCCGCCGAATATATCAACCTCGTGTTTTTAATGATCTAATCCAGCAGTACCCCATATGTTTACTCATAGCCCTTGTTTGTATGTCTGCATTTCTGTATGACCAAAATCATCATCATTATCATCATCATCTATTTATATAGCAAATTCCGTAGTGCCTTACTATAGGGGACAGGCATAGTAATAAACAATCCTAGGAAGTACAGACAGACAGAGAGGTAAGAGGACCCTGCTCAAAAGCTTACAATCTATGGTAAGTGGATGCTATGTAAATAGATATTTAAAGCGTAATCTTGTTTTCATTTTATTTTGCAATAAGAGTTTATGCAACATATAGACATACATTTACCTGTATCAAAAATGACATACCTGACATTTTTTGTGCACCACCCTCCGTACTATGTATTATAATGTATTATGTATTATTATTACTATAAATGGAATCTGTGATTTTGCTTGCTTTTTTGAAATGTGTCATCCATAGGTCTTAATTGAACAGTGTCACCCAATAGTGAAAGTAAGGTATAAAAAAAAATAGCCCATTAGCGTATTGCCAGGTAATAATTGCTAAACATGGAAATAAGATATTGTAATATGCTTCATATCTACACTATTAACAAGTGAAGGTATGGTGCCTGGGTGCTTAGAAGTTAAGCAATTGTATATGATGTATAAGCAAGTGTCAATGGTGTTAGCTCAGATCAGTATAAAAAAAAAATTGGTTCTTTTATTGACAATCACACAAAAACATAGATCTGTAACACAATTAACAAGTGACTAATGCACATGCGCACCATTCGGTATTCCATTCCAGCCCTGGGACCAGAAGCAGAGGCGGCCCCGCAAATCTCTGGGGAGGTAAGAGATGCCCAACACAGAAAGGGAACAGGAGAAGGATTCAACAGCTCTAGGGAGCTGCACCGCTTTACAAACATTAGTCTATTTTGCTTATACATCATATTCAATTGCTTAACTTCTATGCGCCCAGGAACCATACCTTCATTTGTTTCTATTTATCCTCAAAGAGTAGGGACCCTCCTCTGTGACCCATTAGGTTCCATTTGGTGGCTGCACATACATCTTATAAAGAAGTGCGGCTAATCCCAACTATTATAACTTTGCCAATATCTAAACCATTGTTATATTAGATCACTACCTACCTGCTGTCTCGTTACACCATTCTAAGTGAGCACACCAAGCTTGATTTGATGTTATTTTGCTTTCAATTGTCTAGTTGACCCAATAAATATAACGTTATGCACTATGGTAGATCGCAAAAAAAAAAATTCCCTTTAGAGTAGATTACAGAGTTAAAAAGTCCAAGATCATTTATGCAGCACATCCTCTTTGTACATGAGATCCACTGGAGGCTGACATTTTATTGACTGAACCAACTCAGGGCATGAAAAGTTATTTATGCTTTTATTTCTTTTTTTTTTTTTACTTAATAAACCTCTGAGCTCTCCCACAATCTATCCCAGCTGCTCTCCATTACAAGATTGCTATCTAGCTCCTTCTCCATTTTCAAAGACAAATCTCACACTGTCAAATCTCATTCTCACATTCTCTTTGTCTTCCGTCTTCTCTTAGCTAATGGCTTTTTCAAAACCTGGGTTTCTCTCCCATGGTTTGCCGTAAAGCTTGCCTAATACTAAAAGCTAATGTGCCAAACTGAATTCTCTTTTGTATTCATTAGATCATTTCCCTGTGAAATCCCAAACCATTATGTCAGTCTTATTCATGTGTAACATTTATCTCCCAATACAATATATTGGTGGCATGGTCTTATATCATTATGGATTGAGTTGGATGATTGCTGGGCATGGTCAGGTTGGACAAAGCAAAGATGAAAAGAAAGTAGTCAATATAGAGAGAGATAATCACCTAAGCTTCAGCATAGCCTTTTCAGAAAGATGTTATACAACTATGTCTAACATATACATTTACGGTACTAAGCACAAATATTTCCTTTATAGCCCAAAATGGCTTGTACTTCAATGATCGGACAGAGTTTTCACACTTCCAACTGTAGGATATTATTTTAGATTTTTAGTCTTCATGAAAAATAAATGTTCTTGCCAGACATGTGTCCTTCTGTGGGTACCATATTGAACATATATATTTTAATTTGTGTATTTGAGAGGAGAAAACTAAATGTTTCATTTTTTTGCGCTTTAAAAAATGACCAGGTTATGGTCACAAATCACAGTGTTTGTATTCTACTTATTTTAAATAAAGCTTTGATGTTAAGACTGAACTGTAACTGAAAAGTGCATATAAGAGAAGCTTAACTCCTACAACGATATTTCTTGTGAATTTTTTATTTAAGATAAAAGTCTTTATTTTAACAGGACATGCCTCTTGTGGTAGGAACATATGTGTAAAGGGTCCACCAATAAGGACTGGTACTATCAGTACTGCTACCTTTTAGTAAAAATAACACTTATTTACTTTTCATATATGCAAAAGTACAGCACACCCGTAGCGGTCTATTAACCTAACTGAAGCACATACCTGATAATTTTTGTGCACCACATGCTCTCCCTCCTTACTTTGCATGCTGTGGGCTTGGTACCACGGGCAGACCTAGACATTTTTTTAGGAGGGGGATAAGGCGATTTTGGAAAGCCACGGTCCCCCTGCACTCTGATTGGTTGGTGCGGACCTCTCCACTGCAATTTAATGGGATAAGAATTGCTGCTTGGCAGGGGGTCGAATGCCCCGATCACCCCCTTCTAGATCTGCCAGTGTTTGGGAGTAAAGGTAAATATTTTGAAAAAAGGTCACTAGATTAGCTAGTGAGCACATAAGTTTGGCATTTGGTAAGGTATGAGCTTCATTTGTGGAGATCTGGAGATCTACGTAGCATGTGGAAAGGTCTGAGTGGTATATGGGTGACATGTGGGTAGTTCTGGATATGGTATGTGGGTAGGTATGAGGGGCATGTGGGAGGTGTACAGAGCATGTCCTGAGGTCTGGTTGAAATGTGGAAAGGTCTCAGTGGTATATGGGTGACAAGTTGGAGGACTGAGTGACATGTGTGGACATCTGTGTGGCATGTTGGGTAGTCTGCATAGCATGTGGAGAGGCCCGAGTTACATCTGTCTAAGTCTGAATGGTATGTGTGTTAGTTTGAAGTACATTTTGGATCTGAGGGCATTTCAAGATATTTTGTTGCAAGTGGGAGTTTGAGTGCTTAGGGTGGAATTTTGTGGCCAGTAGTGTAATTTTGGAGCATGTGAGGGGCACATGGGGACATTTTGGGATGAGATTGTTTTGGGGCTATTTTTTAATTCTTGAAATTTAGAGTTATATGGGGCCTTTTCAATGCCCTAGAGAGCCCTCTGGTGCAGCCAGTGGTGGGAGGAGACTTTCAAACAGTAGCCTGCTTTTATTTATTGGAGTTTGGGAACTCAATTAAATATTTCAACTTTAATACCCATCCTTCAAAACCGTACACATTGCCTGTGCCAATCATGCCCCTTGGCAATAAAATGGTTATTGAAGACAAGGGAACAAGAAACAGAATGTAAATCCACAAGTCAGCGTGTTTCTTTCAGTGGGTGCTTCTGCAATGTGTTTCAATGAACAAAGCTGTCACTGAAATAATTATTCAACTATAGAAACTACAGTCACTTGTTAAATGTAGACCAGCAGATGTCTGACCTGTGTGCTCGCAGTTTAGATTGTAAACCAAAGCTAACAGAGACAGTAAATGTAAGAGAGTAGCAAGATCAAGCCAATCTCCAGGAATTATGTTGGAGTCATATAAGACGTATGTTCTTTTTAATAAACTTACTTTAAGTGAGAACCTATTACTGTAACTATTATGTTCAGCTCATTATTCATCACCGTTGCCAAGGTGACATTTCTTAACCCCTTTATCGCCCTCAGCATTTGTTGCAAATCACAACCACAGATGACACAACCGTTTATGTCAAAATCATAACAGTATCAGCTTTTCTGTTTGCTGCATTTTAGATATTATTTGACTGTGCTCAAATGTCATACTCTACTGCCATTGTGACGTGTTTTTTTTTACTGTATTTGATCATTTGAGGTCATCTTTATCCATGATTATTGGCAACAGTCAGTCATTTGGGAGGTGGAAGCATTGCCTTATTGAACTCAATTAAAAAATTGTTAAATTAGAGACTTATTAGAGACTGATGTTCTTGCATTCCAGTACCAAAATATTCTGAATGTTTCTCAAATAGTATGTTTTTTTTGTATGGAGTAAAGTACATTATTGTTTTCTGACATTTCAAATATCATAGATGTAGAAAGTTTGAAAATGAACAGAGTGAATACTATGCCAGATTGTGCAGTGTATCTTGCAAGAAATCACTCTGTACATGTCCAGAGAGAAGGCACAGGCATATATGCGCCCAGCAGATTTGTGTGATTCTGCCAGCCTGCGCTTGGAGAGGTAGGACAGGGCGGGATGGGCGTTCTAAAGAAGAGTAAGCGAGTACTAAGGCCATTGCAAAAGGATGCAGGCCAGCAGAAAGACGCATGTACACCGGAGAAAGTTGTAGCTATTGCTGGTGGTCAGGTAAAGGCGCAAATAGCGGATGATGATGATAATGGTCTCAGGCAGTAAAAAACTGCTTGTAATTGGCTGTTTGTGCTTGCACCACTGGCACAGGCTGGTACGTTCTTTGTCACTCAGGCATATATTAAGCTTATGTGTGCGTATTTAAGCAAAACTATTTGTTTACATGAGACAGTGAGTTGTTTCTGCTGTATTAGAAATATTATTTTTTAGAACTTTTTATTTTAAAAAAATGGCACTGATATACAAACAGGAATCAACAATTAGTACATTGCAAAAAAACAGACATAGGTAGACAACAATGCAAAGGCAAACATTCGAACTAAAACAACAAAAACAAAAACACATTGTCATAGGAGAAACAAATGGGGAACAATTGTTGCACCAATTGCTCAAACTTTATAACATTTTCCAAGAATATGAGGTGGGAGAGGGGAGAGAAGGGGAAGAAGACTGGTCCTCGAGAAATATTTTTTAAGTTTTATTGATGCCTAATAGCAAATGCATTTGTTTCACATAAATTGAATGGATAAAAACATGGACATGAATAGGACATAAGTGTCTGTGGCATGTTCAGGAGTACTTTGCAGCACGGACAGTATTCAGTGCCTAGAAGGTGACATTTATTTGGTTGTGGACAGAATGAATGCTGCTTAGATTAAAGTTACTAAATTCTGGCAATCCCACTTTTAAAGCCACATCCAATACAGTGGCACTACAAAAAAATTATCATTTTTAAAGTTAAAGTCATTCGTAAGTCATTACAGCTAAAATCATATGTAGAGATCACCCCATGCACTGTCAGTCATATATTGCACAGAGATCCCACCAACTGCCAGTAGCAGAAAACCGAAGCACCGGGCGGTAACCCATGCAAACATGGGAAGCACTGTGAGTCAGCATTGCTAACTAGTGTGTACAGTGCCGCCAACCACATACTGCACAGATATATCCTCCCTCCTTGTTACCTATATATTGCACAGAGATCACCCCCATGCCAATCATATATTGTACAGACTGAACTCCTCATCAACAACCATGTACTGCACCGAGATACATTGCTCAGAGGTACCACTCAAATACTAGGTTTATATAGCAGAGATAAACCTCATTGCCAGTCATACATTGCTCATAGATCACCCCTGACTGCCAGACATACACTGCATATAGATCAGACACTGCCATCTTTATATTGTAATTTATGGTCATATATTCCATATAGATCATCTTTGTCTCTATTCGTTTTTAAAAAATATTCTATTACGGTATTTTTTCAAAACTAAATTTCTAAACATAAAAGCAATGAATTGTTATGTAGTTATAGTGTTTGAAAAAAAAGTCTTTGGTAACTGTATTTGGAAGCAAAGGGTGGCTGGGCTTGGGGGCATCTGCCCCACAGGCCGTTCACATAGTGGGCTACCTTGTGCTGGGTCACTAGGCTGCTGGGTCACTAGGCTGCCTGCATTTTTTTTTACTTTAAAAGGTTAAAAGGTGCCTAATAGCAATGGAGGTACAGTTTGTCAACAATCAATAAAATGTTCCAGTCTATTGTTGATGACTGATCCCTTTAAGAAAGACTTGAAACTGTCCCATGAATTCAGTATTTCATTAATCTCTTGGTAAACTTTACAGAACTAATCAATGTAGTGATATTTAATGTGGGAGTGCAGACTGCTTTAAAACCATTGTATATTTCGTAAGGTTATATTTATCAGTTACTTCATACTGGTCCTGGCCTGCTTCTTCCAATTGATTTTTCATCTGCTGTAATCTAGTTTGAACTCGATGCTTGGCCTGAAGGTAACAAGAGTTTATAATCATAGATGACATGATGGAAATGAATGCACTAGCATATGCTTGTTTCCAGACCGTTTTAGAAAATAGACTGTAGTGTGCAGGAGGGATAAAACTGGAACAAAATAGCCATTATAGTATGAAAGTTTAGTATGTTATATAGATGGTAACTCTGCCTGATTTTCACAGACAATCAGCCCATCAGTTGTCAGACAGTCAGTCAGTCGGAGTAAATAGGAAGGGCAATTAGAGAGGCAGGTTGATGAAAAATAAGTAAGGGATGCAAGAGGTGGGAGTGAGGAGTATGGCACAGGAACAGGCAATAGTAAAGCATAAGGCAGATTTGGGAGTAGGCCACAGCAGGCATCAAGACCATAAGATACATCCACCATAGGGTAAACTGGGGCAACAGTCAGACATCACAACATGGATCCATTCCAGATCAAGTCACAGGACCTATACCCACAGCGCGAGCTTCTTAGCACTAGATGTTCTGGAAAGTTATGTGGTACCTTCAACTCACAGACACATACAACAAATACTTTAGTGCACACACATAAGTACTGGCCAGATGAAATATTTAGAAATACTGATGTCAATTGGCAAGCCAAGTAACATAAGTACTTGTCACGACTCAAGGGTGGAGTATGCTCTCACCTCACGTGCAAAAGCAAGGAAGGCCCTGGAGTGTACCCCAGGTTACCTCAGTGCAAAGTCTCTGCATTTGAGGCTCTTATTCGACAGCTGCAAGCACCCCGGATACTACTGCACTGTTGCATTATTCAGAATAAGGTTCACACCTAGACAGGTATATTAGAAAGAAAAACATTATATTCCAGATACCTTACTACAGCTAGGTATCGAATAGACCCAAATCTCTTCTTTCAGCAAGCACATACAGTATCACAGTCACAGGCGCTGTTTCGGGAAAGTCTGGTTCTCTCCAGCTGGGTGGAAGCAGACTCCCTAGTCCAAGAGCCTCACAGACAGTTCATACTCATTTTGTGCAAGCTGCTGTCTTTTTTTATTTTTTAGAGACCCCTCTGTGGGTGCTTTCCTCTGGGAATGAATGAAATCCAGCCATGTGGCAGTGTGCCATCTTGGATCTGTACCAGGGATCCTGGCAACCTGTGAGGATATTGGGGTTTTAGAACCAAAGTTCACTAGGTTACCCCACCCCCCCCCCACCCCCAGAAATTACACAGACAAAGAGGAGAACGAAAGCTACAATGCTTTCTTTACTTTTCTTACAGTTAAACATCAAAATATAAAACTGCACACTTTAAACAATAGGTCAGTGGATCACCAGTGTCAATAGGAGTCCCAGCAAGATTCCCCACCCACCTTAGCCACGCAAACGCTCCACAAGCAAAAGATTCTGTCAACAGAAGGTCCAGGGAGTCTTGGTATCTTGCTGTACCTGGCCACTTGGCCAACTCCCCACTAGCAAGGTGGGGCTCTGGCTATCAATCTCCCCACTTCTGTGGGCCCACCAATTTACCCAAAACCTAGCGAGTATCTCCCGATGGAGTGAGGTGATGACAGGTCCCAAAATGGAGCAACAGTCTGCATCTTCAAGTACAGGACAGGGATGATCACTGGGTCTGTTGGTGGAGAACAGAAGCTCAACACCACTCAGCTTCTAGGAATCAATCCTCAGAATGAATACCACTCCCACACTGGAGTTGCTCCTTATATCCATGTTCAAATTCCCGCAGTGTTTTCCCTCCCAGGGCAAACCTTTGGATCACTCCTTCTTAAACTTTGGTGGGTGCTGGCCCAGGGGGAAGGAGTGGGAGTGGAGTGAGCTGGCTTTCCACATTGACTCCCTGCTTTGTCCCTGTCACAATGTCTGGTCCAATCCAGTGAAAAAGAATGGGTAATACTTATCTTTCCCTACCTCCAGATCTTGGATAACATACAGTCCCTCCTGAAATTAACCTCTTCCATACTTTTGTTATATGTCAGGGCTCAGAGCTGTCCCATACATTCTGTCTCTTCCTTCTTATTCACCCATGTGTACGCAATAAGTGCTCCCCTTGTCCGCCAGACGCAATTTAAGAACTGGTCCTGCGGTGACAGTCCATGTAATCCCTGCAGATTGATGGGCCGGTGGGAGATGTTATCTTGGCATTGTAGTTAACAAATACAACCCAGCCCCCTTTTTGAGAATTTCTGTAGATGTAACAACTTCTGTTGTTATACTTACAGTTTCTGGACTATAAAAAAAATGCTGCCAGCAACCCCCATGTTATGTCAACAAAAGGGAAGAGTTTATGGATGGCTGCTCTACTGCTTCCAGCATGCCCTTAAAAACACACTACCAATGCAGTTATTCTAAGCATTACAGAGCATTAAACAGTGAGCACTGTGTTCATCAATTTTACACACATATTCAAAATAAAACACATCTACTCAATAAGTTATATAGCCAGGGTAACATCTGAGGGAACATAGGGATACCTAGTGCTTGAAAATCTGTGACGGATGGGGTTTTATCGGCTATGTTCTTGTGGTAAGTGGCTGGGATCCCCTGTTTTGTCACTGTAATACTAATGAAACTGATATTTTACTGAGGAACCATCAGATCCAATCAAGTATCCAGTACAGAAAAACTTTGATAAAATATTCTGAATTTTAGCTAAATATTTCTTTGTCCAAGAGTGTTTTGGAAAAAGTGCAGAGATAATTATTTTTACTAAAACTTTTAGTTCATTTTACTTAACAATAATTATGAGTGAATATTTTATAATTGTTCAGAATCAATAATAATTTATTAAGTTGCAATTGCACCTTAAAAATATCTTATAACCCATCCCACCAATCCTTTCCCCAACAATCGTTTCTAAATACCCCAATAAAACTAATTCCCTTAAAAGAGTCAAATTAATTGGGTCTTGTTTTAGTTGGGTCCTCTCACTTTTCAGTCAGCTAATTCATAGTTTGCCAGTCAATTATGTAAAAGTTACAGACAGTTATCGCTGATCACCATCCATCTATAGCTTGGGTATATCATTTAAATATACATATTTATATATATATATATATATATATATATATATATATATATATTGAATTATAATAAACTATCACCCAATCACATTCTTGAGGTTAGGATTGTACTGTACCTCTTCACAGACCGTGATCTCAGTATCCCTCACCACCATTTCAGTCTCGTTTTCAGTGTTTACCTCAGAAGACTGCTTTCCAAACTTCAACATAGTAGGAACACACCTGAGCCATAAGCCAATTACTAAAATGACACCAAGTATAAGGAGCTTACCTACGCTAGCAACCATTTCCTGTAGACCAGAGAACCATTTTACAGGGTTCAACCATTAGAACCAACCTGCCACCTTTTCCCAGACCTCATACAACGAAGAATTATGGTTCCTTAGAAATTCCCATTTTAGTTGCAGAATTTCATCCATCTACCGGTCTATTACTTCTTTGGGGTCATCCGTATTATTGGTGATGTACGTGCAACATTTGACACCAAATTGGGTGGCCAACGTCACACAATATCCACCAGTAATAGATGTAAGATAATTCAATACCAGTCTATGTTGCACCAACTCCTTCTTATACGCTTGTAGCTCCCTTCCCGTATACCTGAGTGTCATCATACATCTCGGTGATATTGTCTATCAATTTAGCTAGGTCTTGAATATACTTAAAATTTAAAGTTCCCCGAGCGGTCCCGGTGAGATCTAGAGTGACCATAACTTGAAAGCCAGAGGTTTCACTAATCAATTTTGTAGCTATGGGTTCTTCACCAGGAATCATATTTCTTTTTCCACGGTGTTCATACTGTGTGTGAATGTATGGTGGGGATGTAGTCTTGTGAATACCAACCATTTCTTCATGAGTAATAGTCATGATTTCAGGAACCAGTTTACCTAAGAAACACAGACCCTTGGAATTCAGAGTCACCCAGGAATAAGCTTTTCTCCCACAAACAAAGTACACATCATCAGGGAGAACATAAGGAACAGTATGCCCATTAATTATATCAAATAAGGTTTTAACAAAACTACTCCTGCCTAGTGTCTCCATTTGTTCAAGACACGGGTCTGCATGGATAACATTCTTACAATTAATTATTGAGACTTTCGCAATGGATACTTTCTTATGTCTGTTTCCACGTCCTAGTTTATGGAGTCCATCAACATTTCTGCCTATTGGTGACCTTGCGAATCTCCCTCCAAAATGAGTGTGACGAGCCATTCTCTGATCTGCTCCCAATTCTATAGTCATTTTACATGTGAGATATTTAGACACAGTAAAGACTAAGGAGTATTGCCGAAGCTTCAGACTAGGGGACCTAGTGTTATTGTATTTCCCTTCTATGGAGCTCCCTCCCCTTAATTCAAGGACCTTAGAGATATTTAGTGGGAACAGCACTAGTCCTATGTTATGCTGTCCCTGAGGCACAAGAGAGCACACCCAGCACTCAGTTTGGTTTAGAACCTTACCCACTAAGGAGTGATAATCCTCCAGAGGATGCCCACCCATGTCCATATTATTATTGGACTGGCATCGCTGGATGCACTTCTATTCAACTAGGGAGTCACAGTACTTACAAATACAATATTCATCAGACAATAGCCCCTCACATTGTCTCCGAGTTCCCGAGCTATCAGACCTTTTCATAACCCCTGGACCAAGCTTGATAATGGGCTGTTCTGTGTATCCTAATAACTTTTCCTTGAAAACCATCTCATCAGTATCACTACCAGATCCTGCCTCTGTCATCCGTTCTCCTTCACAATAATAGGGTGTCCTATAAAAAATGAGAACAAGAAAAATCCTGGAACAGGAAAACAAAAATTGCCACTCCATCGGTGGAAAGATAGTCTGGGCAACGTCCTTGGCTCAGGTGTCTTGACTGCAGGCTTTAGGTCTCCCGAAACAGGTTTACAAGTGACAGATCGATTTCGTCAGTCTCAGTATCTCGCACTTTCTCCGGGTTACTGACTTTCCTGCAGTGGGTGGAATGGACCCAAGTGTCTCTTTCTGCAACCTTCAGTGATGTGGTACTGGTCAGCAGCACTTGATACGGGCCTTCCCAATGGTCTGTTAAACAACCTGAGAGTAAGAAATTGCGGATCATAACATATTCCCCAGGTTCAGCATCATGACAGTTCACTTCTGGCATACCAGGTGACAGCATTTTTAGTTTTTGTTGTTGCTTTAGCGGTCTGCTCATTTTTATGAGATATTGCACTTCATTATTACACTTCAAGTCGTCTTGTGGACTTACGATCAAATGAGGTTGTCGGCCGAACAGTATCTCAAAGTGGAACAGATTAAGAGGAGGTCTGGGAGTGGTTCGGATGCTATGGAGGACTAATGGCAAAGCTTCAGGCCATGCCAACCCAGTTTCAGCCATTATCTTACCTATAATAATGGTCCTTAATAGTACCATTTACTCTTTCCACCTTACCACTGGCTTGTGGTCAGTAAGGGGTGTGAAGTCTGCTACTGATTCCCATGAGCTTACACATGTTCTGGAAGATATCACCAGTAAAATGGGTACCCCTATCACTTTCTATAATTCTAGGGATACCGTATCTGCACACAAACTCCTGAGCAATTTCCTTTGCAGTGAACACATCAGTATTAGTGGCTGCCGGATATGCTTCTACCCAACTGGAAAACACATCAATACATACTAACAGATATTTGAAATTCCTGAAAGATGGTAATTGGATATAGTCAATTTGTATTACCTGAAAAGGTCCGTCTGTAGGAAGGATATGGGATGGCTCAGTTGGTATAGCTTTCCCGACGTTTTTCCTCAAACAAGTAAAACATGACATTGCCTTCTTACCGGCCTGAGAAGAAAAACCAGGTGCACACCAGTATGCTCTCACTAGTTTGCACATACCTTCCTTACCCAGATGAGTCAGACCATGTGCTGCTTCAGACAGGCTTGGGTAGTATGCTCTGGGAACCACAGGCTTACCTTGTCCATCTTACCAGAGTCCCGAGGACTCTTCGCCACATCCCTTCGCCTTCCAGACTGCCTTTTCCTGTAGGGAACACAAATCTTGCATTTCAATTAATCTCTGCGTGTCTAATGTCTGAAAAACCATCATAGTCTCGGTCGATACAGTTATAGGTTGCCCTGCTGCCCATTTAGCAGCTTTGCCCACTCTGTTGTTGTCCATTGACACTGGGTCTTCTTCAGAAGTGTGGGCTTTACATTTTATGATGGTTACTGTCTTGGGTAACTGTATCGCTGTCAAAAGTCCTTTTATGTGTTGTGAGTGTGCCACTGGCATGCCTGCTGCTGTCGTAAAGTTTCTAAGACGCCAAAGGGCACCAAAATCGTGCACTCCCCCAAAGGCGTACCTAGATTCAGTATATATATTACTGTAATACACAAAATGGTACGTACACTGGCGCTCCCGTTCTTGAAACACAGAGAACTTCTAAATCAGAGAGATACACTCCCTCAATCCTCTCATCATGTGAGGTACATAATAAAAAAGAAAAAAAACCAACATAGCATAATAACGTAAAACATCAAGTATAGTCCACCACCACTATGGGCATGTATGGAGTGTTCAAATTTTGGTGATGATAATAAGTTTCAATACAGCACCCGTGATCCTTCCTCCAAATTCCTCCCCCTCAGGGTATGAGCTTACATTCAGGAAGTCAAATATAGGCCTGTAGAATAATTCTCCGTTTCCTTACAGACGTCTCAGCACGTGTGTTGTCACACTCCACTCCAAACATATAGAAATATACAAAAGAAGGAAACAAAGCAACCGCACTGGTGCATTATCTCACAAATACATTTATTCCTGATAAAACAGTGCAACTAGTAAAATCAATGAATATGATCAGAATCAATAAAAATATATATATTAGCTGACTTACTCTTTGCCAACTAACACGCACGCCTTAATGCTACTAGTTCGGCCACTTGGGCTGAGTGAGGTGGGCCAAGGGGTCCAGCTTCTACAACATCCTAATTGTTTACAACAGCATCAGCAGTACATAGTTCTCCCGTCTCCATCTGTCTATGACAACTTCCGTCTGTATAAAACGTAAAATGTCACGTATGTCGGGCCTTGCAGTAAAAGTCTGGTTCAGATATGCCATACAATCATGCGTATCAGTATTCTTGCAAAACTCATCACCAACCAGGGTCTCCTCACATCCCACCCTCTGTGCATCTCGAGGCACATATGGAAGGTATGTAGCTGGATTTAAAGTGCTACATTGATTGATGGTGATGTTTGAGGGTGTCATCAGAGCTAGTTCCCATTTTGTGAACCTAGCTGAAGAGACATGTCTGGTTTGAGCTGAATTCAACAGAGATGATACTGCATGAGGTGTATAGACAGTTGAATAGTGTCCTAATACTACGTCCTCGCTCTTACTTACCAGAAGAGCAGTTGCTGTTACACTTCTTAGACATGTTGGGAGTGATCTTGCCACAGTGTTCAATTTTGCACTGTAGTATGCTACCGGTCTGTTAGCGTCACCATGTTTCTGAGTGAGGACATCTGCTGCACAACCATCAGCTTCCGTACAGTATAGCTCAAAGGGCTTTTCATCGGGTATTCCTAAAGCAGGTGCTCTAGTCAGACTATCTTTAAGATTAAAGAACGCTTGCTCTGACTCCTCTGTGTGTATGACACGTTCTGGTTTTGAGGAAGAGACTAGCTCCTGCAATGGTAATGCCAGAATAGAAAAACCTGGGATCCAGGATCTACAGTATGCACACATCCCCAAGAAGGTACGGATTTGCTTCTGGCTCTGCAGCAGGGTCATGTGTTGTATTGTCTCAAATCTGTCTATTGTCAAGTGTCTTAGCCCCTCGGTGAGACAGTGTCCTAAATATTTAACCTTAGTCTGACATGGCTGTAACTTGTCCTTTGCAACCTTGTGCCCTGTTTGTGAGAGATGAAGTAACAACAATTTAGTATCATGACATAAAAGAATCAGAGCACAACAACAAATCGTCCACATATTGAATCAGAACAGTCCCATTGCTCGGCTGAGAGGATTGTAAACAGTCAAGGCTTGGGAGAAAATACTAGGGCTGTCAATGTACCCCTGGGGAAGTCTAGTCCATGTGTATTGCACCCCCCTATAGGAGAATGCAAAAAAGTCACAATCACGGCCTTACCGTGCGGTCAGATCACACCGTTTAAAGATACTAGTTATCAGTAAATGCTGCGATTATTATTGGGCGCGCTTGCGAAAACCTCCTTTGTTTTCGCCCTCGGTATACCTGCCCCCTATACCGTTCACCAGTTGGGCTCTGTCACACAGCGCTTATTCGGCTTCCATAAACAAAGACTAAGACACTCACCTATGCCTCATTAGCAGCCCTCAAACCCTTAGTCTTGATCTGCACATGTGCACACTGAGTACCTGTCTGTTGCTGGCAAGATTCCTATTGGTTCCTGGCTCTGGCTCTAAACTTGAAAAGGCACCTCCTCCCATTCCTCTGGGCCTGTTGATCAAGTTACCTGTCTGATTAGGTTCCTACCTATTCTGTGTGCTCTCACCTGGATCGTCAGTGTCTCTGCTGTGTTGCTGTTCAAAGGCTATACTGCTCAAGCTGCACCTGTCACTGCTGTGTTGCTGTTTTAAAGGCTATACTGCTCAAGCTGCACCTGTCTCTCCTGTGTTGCTGTTCCACGGGCTATACTGCTCAAGCTACACCTGTCTCCGCTGTGTTGCTGTTCCATGGGTTACACTACTCAAGCTGCACCTGCCTTCGTTGTATTGCTGTTCCACGGGCTGGATCGCTTAAGCTACACTTATCTTCATTGTGCTGCTACTACACGGGCCGTGCTGCTCAAGTTACATCTAACTCTACTGTGTTACCCCTCCATGGACTGCACCACTCAAGATCATCTACTCCACATTTGTCTCGGTGGCTCAGTGGTTATTACAGGTCATGTCATCTAAGCTGCTTGTTCTTATCCACTTCTTGTTGGCTGGACTGTTACTTGTACCTCCTGTATCGTGCTGCCTCATTGTGGTCTCACATACCTGCTGCATTACCATCTCCACTTTGTTGCTGGACTGTTCCTGCTACTGCTATATTTGAATACACTGATTATACCGCTATATTGTATTCACTCATACTACATTGCCGGTGGTACTGCTCACCTTTTTCTTATGTTCCTTGTGCCTATTTACCAAGACTTTCTGTGATCATATAAGCATCATTAAATCGCTGATTGTACTTTATCCTGCATCTGTTGTCTATTTGCTGTCTGGGTATAGAACTGACATTACCAGTGTGCCTACTTCACACCAGTTACTATCACTCCCCCAGGACTCTGCCCAACACCCCTGGTAGGGACCGCAACCTGCGGGCGAACGCCGCTAAACCCAAGTCACCTTGCGCCCTGCTAGGGGTAACATCTCTTGGGTAGATCCAAGAGTCCAGAATACCAAACCGTGACAGGCAACTGCCTCGTCAGACAGCAACTGACACTCTATTCAACAATAGATAAAACCTTTAGTGTATCTAAGTCACAAAATCACATAACATAGTAACATAGTTGATGAGGTTGAAAAAAGACACCAGTCCATCAAGTTCAACCTATTTTGGATCTCCTGCGATCCTGCACTTATATTTGAAATTAATCCAGAATAGGCAACCGCCCATCTGTTTCAATTTTGAAAATCCCCCCAGACTCAATATTGCAATCCAATTTTTACCATAACATGCACCTTTTCTGCACAGAAAATCAACTTCCCAACAAAAGTAATAATGTTTCAGAGGCTTTAACAAGCAATTATACTATGCATGTATACTAAACTATCAAAACAATTGTCTAAACACGTGGCAACAATACCGGAAGTTCACATACGCAATGCAGGAAGTACACATATGCTAAGCAATGCAATACATTTAAAACGCAAAATGACAATAAAAAGAAACAGTTTTCTCTCTTGTCCCTAGATTCAAGTTAGCGCTCCTTAGATAATGCAAAAACGGACATTTGGTTTCACAACACAGGATGATAAACAGGTTTTGAACATATTGCGTTCTTACCCGTATATGACGCGTCTTCACCCTTTGTTGAGGAACCGAAATCTGTAGGCCTTGCGTATCATCTGGTAGTTTAACCTCCGCCACGAGCCCCCAAATTGTTATGCACGTTTTGTCACTATCCAATAACGATTGTCGAATCCCGATGTGTGGTTCCAAAGCAAAAAGTAATTTATAGTCAAAAGTAGCAGAATAACAATGCGAAGTAAAACAAGTACAGCCATTACTTATCGCAGGCGCTCTGGATCCAGTGAACAGTCATTCAGATTTGAAGGCTGTGGTCAAAGAAATCTGGTCACAAGGTCCAGAGCCCCTTGCTTGATATTAATTGAAATGACTTTATCCAATTTGCTGACTATATATATTGCGATAAATACAGTATATGTGTGTACATATATATATATATATATATATATATATATATATATATATATACACACACATATATTGAGCCAATCAGACTGGGGTTACCGTTTTCTGGTGTAGACGGCTGCTCATCAGACTAGCTACAGCTAGTTTTATTTAACATATTCAAAACAAGCAAAACATAAATAAAAGGCCTTGTCTGTGTGCCACTAACTAAATACAGGAACACCCTCTCTCAAGTGAGGAATCTTGTGTCCCACAGACAAACAAAATATACAGGGCTTACTGGTAACCATTTGCAGTGTCTCTCAGGAGGCATCCAGCCTCCTCCCCAGGTCTGAGAGAGTGCATGCCTGACTGCTTTTTAAATACCCACACACAGGTGCGGCAAATCAGCCTACACCTAGGCTGGGGGCTGAAAAGACCTGGAATGTGCCTGATGAAAGCCCACCCTCTCTCTATATTCATAACCCCTGAGACCCTTACCAAATTTTCCTACAGCTGAGAGACACACTTTTCTCACACAATGCAGAAAGCCTGGGACATATACCTCTGCCATTAAGTACTTTCCCAGTGCGTCTGTCACAATGTGTGTGTATGTATTGTAACAAAAGGAGGCATTTAGCTGGCAATATGCAGAGAAAGCAGGGAAGTAGAGTAAAACATTGGCACAGTTATGTACCTAGGTGGAGATTAAACCAGGTAAAAACATATGTGTAGTTTAAAATTGGTTTACTTACATGATTTAAAAGCTGCTTCCTCTCAGCAAACAGACAGGGTGGGTCTGATAGTCTAAACAAAGACAGAGATGGGCGTTTCCTTTTAAAGAGAAGGTGGGTGTGTCACCTGTCCATCAAGCTAGGCCTGTGGGAGGAGTGTCAGGTATAAAACCCTGCTTGTTTCATTGTTCAGGGAGATCAACGCTGGGCTAGCTGGCTGATTTGGACAGAGAGCTGGACTATGTATAGTAAGCGTTGAGGGTCTCCATAATTGCTGGGCAAGTGTACGGTGTCAAAACATTATTACCATCCTGACAATAAAGAACCATAAAAAGGAAGAAGTTGTACGCGTATGCTTCTGCAGAAGCGGGCTCTTGCCACAATATATATATATATATATATATATATATGTCGAAGTCGTATAATTGGATGAGCGAAAGTATATTGGTTAATATTGTTTTACCATGCAATTGCGATCAGTATGCCACGTAACACGTGGCATGGCGTGATCACACAGTAAAATACGCACGCACACACTCGCACTCTCACATTTAGTTATTTATATATTTCATATTATAATGGTTCCATTCCCCAGTGATTTATGAGCAGAAGTCATATTTATATATATTTTAAGGTTATATGTACACTTTAGTGATATTTAAGGTTCAGGTTGCAGGAACTATGTCACATTTAGTATCATTTTAATCCCCTTTTCATCAGCAGTTGTCCGATTCATTCGCTGAAGGAATCGCACATTGCATACTTTAGTTAGCGATGTTAGGGAATAAATGTTTAAAGTGATACAGACTGTAAAATACAAAAAGACTAGTTGAAACTGGATTCTTGGTGGGAAAGTCGGAGCACATCCCCTGGAGAGATGACCCCCACCTTTGGATATTTTGGTTTGAACGGGCCTATGACCTGCAGTACACTGTGTGAGGATACCACCCTTAGCTGGGATGGAAGTTACCCTCTGTGGGATTCAACTCACTCGGGTAGACCAGGATATATCCAAAATAAGACTTTATTACGACAGCACAACACCACAAGAAGTTCACAAGTTACAGGGTAAATGGTAGTATGTATCCTCCAGCAATATTACCACTACCGTTTAGCAAAACAGTTATGGTGTCTCCTAGCCTGGGTTACTAGCTCACACCAACCCTGTCCTGGTAGGGTTCCCTCCAGCGGCACCACAATGCCTGGCCCAGAGTCCTTTTCACTGATGTCTTCTACACCAGGATCCTCCAAACTAGCATAGCTCTCCTGGCATTCTCCTCGCCCTATCTTATTTTCTGTCTCCACAGGAAGTAGGGTCAAATGTCTCAAACCTCCCCTTTACAGAAGAGGTCTCCCAGTCAACAATTTAGCTACTAGACATACTGTCCCTGTTATCTTGATTAGACAATAGAATGGCTTGACTTAATTAGCTGTTTTGGCTGGATACACTACACATAGGGTTACAATAGTACATCAAGGAATGACACTGCACGCTTACATGGAACAATAAGACTTTTGACATATTATATCAGCAGTATTACACAATATAAGTCTGTGATACCTTTTGATACAATTACATTTATATTGATACATTTCCCCTTGCTATTTCAACCAATATATTACTGTGGAGGCACATTGCATATCATTAGAAGTTCTAACCTCATTACCTCTCAGGTTATCTGTTGACCTTGCTAATTAACATGGGCTGCCAACTAGTTAACTCAGACATTGTTCTGATTACAAACCAAATCTCAGCTGACCCCCATAACAATGGACATTGGAGACAAATGGTAATTACATTAGCTAGCACAAGCAAAATGACTGCTGTTGGTCTGATATTTTCACACAGTATGGCAATATTCTTTATATTTATACTACATACAATATCGCAGGTAATAGCACCTAATAACATGAAATAATAATACACATAATACACTGATGCTCTGGTGTATATACTTAGACTGGGCCAAGGATTAAAAAGTACATTAAACCGTGAGAAACGGGTGATGAATACAAAGTTCTCAGTCCAGTAGCACCCCGTTTCCTCACATTCCTCCCCTACTTTTTAAACTTGAGCCCCAGTCTCTTCTGCAGACACTACTGCAGGTTTTATGTGGTCTCCCACGAGATGAACCAATTTCCTGCTGGGCTGTGCGCAGCCTCCAGCGTTCACTTGCTGCACCTTGATATATTCTTGTAGCCGCCAGCACCTATCAATTCCCAGCGCCTCTGCGGGAAGTCTCGGTCTCCTGCTCCAGTAGCTACTCTGAGCCCTGCTGTCTAAGAGCCTTACCAACTGCCTTTCCCTGGTTGTCTGGGGTCCTGTCTGGCTACGCCTCCCACTTCCCCAGTTCCCTTCTGCACTGGGATTACTCATTTCCCCAGTCTGCACCTGCTTATGCACAGGGTTCTTGTAGGAATCCTACTGCACACTATCTCCTGCAGGGACTACTGAGAGTAACATCACGCAGTCATCAATGTCCTGCTTTCTATGCTGCCTTCTTCCCTCCTGTGTCCGAATGTCACTGTTGCAGCTCTGCCCTAATATATTCTTGCAGTCTGCACAGTTGGCTACGTAGCGGTCTACATCCCTCGCTAAACCTAACCACATGAACTGCTGTCTGAGCCTGGCTCGTGTTCTCCTTTTTCCTCTGTGATCGGTACCCCCTTCCCCATGGGCCTGAGCTATAAACCGATCCCGATATTTGGGTGGGACTACCAACCTGTACTTATGATTTGGGCTGGACACCGTATACAGTAACCCATCCAACCAAGCACAATCCTCTACCACCCCAGTCTTATACGACATATCTGCTAGTGCCCGCATCCCTTCTAGATCTGGATCTAGTAGCTGGGCTTTTTGAAGTCTAGATTTATCCTCCTCCCCCAGGACTAACCCCCCCTCAGGATGGTCTTGGCTACTCACCCTCAGAGGCCCAGAGATGGTAAAGAGAGGTTGCTGATACCCGTTAGTTACTGGCGTGTAGAAGTGGTTGTTCTTCCTCTGCCTGGGGCTCACCTTTCTATGGGCTTTTCCAACAAAATAATTCCTGAGGTCTTGCCCCAAATCATTGCCCAAAATCACCTCATTGGACATTCCTGCCATAACTCCAACTTCCACCAGGTTGTTACAATGGCCCCAATGCAACTGGACTTAGGCTGTTGGAATCTCTGCCCATCGTCCATCCTCCATCCTAATTTTAAAGTACTTGTTGGGGATAATTCTTCTTGAATCCACCAACTCGGGGCGTACCAGGGTGATGGCTGCCCCACAGTCCCTAAATCCTTGGGCTTTTCTGCCATCCACCCATACAGGTTTCAAGTGCCTGTAAAGGTGTCCTCCTGTTATTTGCCTCATGTCAGCCACAGCATTGCAAGTGGCCTTTACCCCCCTCGCCTCTGGCGCATCAGGGTGGTAGTGTTTGTTTTTCCGGGGGTGGCTCCTGCCAACAACCCCCGTGGGTGGTAATTGGTCTAATTGACCTCCTTTCCTGGGACACTCCTGTTGAAGATGTCCCCAGTATCCACATCGATGGCACCACTTCATGACTTGTCCCAAATGTGGTATTGCTTGTCCTTGGCTGCTGGGTCTCCTTGGGCCTTCACTCTGCCCCTTTTCTACTTTCTCCCAGGACTGTGGGTTACACTTTGCCACCCAATCCTGAAGGCTGGGAAATATCTCAGTCAGCCCTGCTTTTACCATCTTAAGCCCTTTTCTCCGGATCCACTGACCAAGGACATGCTGCAGCTCTTGACGAAGCTGACCATAGTCATAGCTTCCACTGTGCACTGCTGACTGGCCTGGGGTGGGGGATGTTTCTATTGTAGCTGCAATCTCCTGAATCCTTACTGGCTGTTCCTGGTCCTTATACAACTCCTTGGCTTTCAGGATTTCTGCAACATAAGTCTCAACTTGGGTGGCTTCTACTGCTGGGACGTCTGATATTTCCTTCCTGCCCGCATTATCGAGTAGGCACAGGTCCCATTTGCGTAGTTTTTCCACTAGTTGTGGCCTGAAGTCATCTTGGGTTGTAGCAATTTCCATTGTCCGACATAATCCCCGGAGTTCATCCAGTTTTAGGGAGTTATACTTGTTCATGGTTCACGTTTCTTGCAACTCCTCTGATAGGCTTCCTCTGGGTGCTGTGTAGCCGGTGCTGTGCTGTACCTACAAGGCTCTTGGACCGCAACCACTTGCGTCCTTTTGCAGCCTTCCCGGTTCTTGTGACACTGGGCCGAGTGATCCCACTGCTTGCCACCAAATGTGAGGATACCACCCTTAGCTGGGATGGAAGTTACCCTCTGTGGGATTCAACTCACTCGGGTAGACCAGGATATATCCAAAATAAGACTTTATTACGACAGCACAACACCACAAGACGTTCACAAGTTACAGGGTAAATGGTAGCATGTATCCTCCAGCAATATTACCACTACCGTTTAGCAAAACAGTTATGGTGTCTCCTAGCCTGGGTTACTAGCTCACACCAACCCTGTCCTGGCAGGGTTCCCTCCAGCGGCACCACAATGCCTGGCCCAGAGTCCTTTTCACTGATGTCTTCTACACCAGAATCCTCCAAACTAGCATAGCTCTCCTGGCATTCTCCTCGCCCTATCTTATTTTCTGTCTCCACAGGAAGTAGGGTCAAATGTCTCAAACCTCCCCTTTACAGAAGGGGTCTCCCAGTCAACAATTTAGCTACTAGACATACTGTCCCTGTTATCTTGATTAGACAATAGAATGGCTTGACTCAATTAGCTGTTTTGGCTGGATACACTACACATGGGGTTACAATAGTACATCAAGGAATGACACTGCACGCTTACATGGAACAATAAGACTTTTGACATATTATATCAGCAGTATTACACAATATAAGTCTGTGATACCTTTTGATACAATTACATTTATATTGATACATTTCCCCTTGCTATTTCAACCAATATATTACTGTGGAGGCACATTGCATATCATTAGAAGTTCTAACCTCATTACCTCTCAGGTTATCTGTTGACCTTGCTAATTAACATGGGCTGCCAACTAGTTAACTCAGACATTGTTCTGATTACAAACCAAATCTCAGCTGCCCCCCATAACAATGGACATTGGAGACAAATGGTACTTACATTAGCTAGCACAAGCAAAATGACTGCTGTTGGTCTGATATTTTCACACAGTATGGCAATATTCTTTATATTTATACTACATACAATATCGCAGGTAATAGCACGGGCAAAATGTACCTAATAACATGAAATAATAATACACATAATACACTGATGCTCTGGTGTATATACTTAGACTGGGCCAAGGATTAAAAAGTACATTAAACCGTGAGAAATGGGTGATGAATACAAAGTTCTCAGTCCAGTAGCACCCCGTTTCCTCACACACTGGACCTTCCTGAAGCCTGGACCAATAGAAGCAAGCCACATCACCTGCATTCTGTAACACTGAGTGTATATAATACAGCTTGGCTGGCACTGGCTTCAGTCATTCTCTGATCACAGTATTCTGGAGTGAAGTACTGTAGCTGGTACCAGCGGAGCGCAGCTAGCACATGCGGGCGCAGCGGTATGTATGTATCTTTGGTATTGGCTATACTGTACTGTATTATAATCATGTATTGAATTGTTAAACTTTGCATCAGCTAAAATAAATTACTTTGTGCGTTGGAAACACAATACAATCGCTTGGGCAATGCTTATTTGAAAATGATAGAATTACTTTAATACCCTTATGGCTTGCCTGCTTCCCTTCTCCTTTCCCACATCTGTTTCCTTTTACTGTCCATTCTCTCCATGTGCCCCCATATTCATTACAAGTAACCCCCTCTCTCCATCTCCACCAGCTCTGCCCTGTCCCTCACTACCTGCCTCTCTTGCCCCCTTACCAACTGATCCTCTCTATCTATCCCTGTCCCTGTTCGTATTTTTCCTTCTTACCCACAACAGACAAGATGGAGATTGTTACTCTCTCACAAAACTATTTTAAAACCTCTGGTTACCTAACCTTCTTTGACCACTTAGAATGTGGACATGTACTAATACGGACATGTATTAATACTGATCTAAACAGAAAATAAACCCTTAAGGCATTTCTGATTGAAAATTGTAATTATTGAATGGTGTGAACGTATACTCATATGAATATATAAACATAATATTTATTCGAGATAAGGCACCAGAGTCTACATTATCATCATCAACATTTATTTAATAATGCTAGCAAATTCCGTAGCGCTTTACAATTGGGAACGAATTGCTTGTGTTAAATATGATTTTTTGTTAAGGCCTCATAAGGCCTTTGTTCGGCCATTTTATTGTAACTTGTATAGAAATATTATTTGCTAGAAGAGATTATTCATTTTTCTGTTCACTTGCAGTTTTGCAATATGTGAGCCTATGGCCTTGAAGTTGAACTAATAGAGAACACCTGAAGAATGTAACCAGTTATGAAAACAATAATGAGCTTCATATCCAGCTGGTAGTATGGGAGCTGTATCCATGGTGTTGCACATAGCATATCTCCAACTCCCCTTGAGATAAGAAATAATAGGCTCATCTGTCCTTAGAAGGGGGAGAAAAGTAAACACCTCAAGAATACGTGAGAAAGTTAATCAGTAGCGCTTCTCATAAACTAGTGGTATAAACTATTGTATGCATATGACGTAGGATTCATTTATTCAGTAGCCTATAAAAACCTGTATCTTTGTATCAATAAACTAGAGAATATTCCTTGTATACAGAACTTGGTCTGTGTCAATTCTCTCCAGCTGATTGAAGCGCTTCCAGATATACTTGACACCACAGGCAGACTTGGGTCAGAATTTTAGATCTAACACTTGCATGCTATTTCAAGGACAAAATTGATAAGATCTGACTTGAAATGGAATCATCTCCCTCAACAAGCAATCAACTCAATTCCTTTGCAGTACCCTCTTTACCCTCCTAATTTGATCCCACAAATGAAGAAGTATCTACTCTCTTCTTATCTTCCTACTCTACCTCCTGTCTTCTTGATCATATACCATAACAAATTGGTAGGTTCCTGTCTCCTGTGCTCATTCCACCTCTAAATAAAATCTGTAAACTCTCTCTCACTACTGGTATCTTTCCATCACTATTCAAGCATGCAGTGATTACTCCTATTCTGAAAAAACAAAATTCTGATTCAAACTCTATCTCAAATCACTGCCTCATCTCTTAGCTCCAATGCCCCTCCAAGCTTCTCGAAAGAACTGCCTACACTCGCCTCGCACACTTTTTTACCGCAAACAACCTATTGGATTCTCTTCAGTCAGGCTTTCGTTCTCAACACTCCGCAGAAACTGCATTGGCTAAGGTTGTCAATGATTTAATCACTGCTAAAACTAAAGACTATTATTCTCTTGTAATTCTCCTGGATCTCTTTGCTCCCTTTCACACTTTTGACCACTCTCTCCTCATACAAACACTACAATCCCTAGGCCTTCAAGACACTGTCCTAACATGGTTCTAATCCTATTTATCTAATCGCTCTTACAGTGTTACTTTCTCTGGATCCTCCTCTGCTCCTTTCCTTTATCAGTTGGAGTACCAAAAGGCTCAGTACTAAGCTCCTTTAGATATCAGTATCATCTCTATGCAGATGATACAAAAATGTATCTATCCTCTCCAGATCTCTCATCATCTCTGTTTTCCAGCATTACTGAATGTATTTGTTAATAAAGCCAGATAGTTGGAATGTTCTTGATCTCTGCTTGAGTAACAGCTTACCCCCAGAGAGGTGCGGAGTCTAATGATAGTCTCGATAGTGAGATAGGCTGAGCAGGTAGTACTGTGAAGCGATGAGCTGCCGGACTCAGAAGGACTGAGGTATACGCTAGTGTAGTAATTCAGGATCAGGATGGACACTGAGTGAAGCACTATAGTCACAGGTCTTAACAGCGAGTTAGGCTGAATATGCTGAACAGGTATAGCTGTAAAGTGATGAACTGCAGAGACCAGAGGTGCTGAGATCCACACAGGTGTTATATGTCTGGAACAGGACCAATGATGAGCGATACTCTGCAGTGAGGCCACATGTCTTGACTGTGGAATAAGCTGAATAGGTAATGCTGTGAAGCGATGAACTGCAGAGAGCAGAAGCACTGAGATCCACGCAGGTGATATAACTCTGGAACAGGAGCGATGATGAGTAAAGCTGCAGCCGATGAATAAATGGCCTGACTCACAAAGACAGGAACAAAGGTAAGTATTAGCACGAACAGAAGTCAGAGGTGATGCTTCCTATCAGGTATGGAGACCTGATGATCTGACACCCATAGAAAAGAGGAGAGCCCTTATAAAAGGAACTGGCTGGGGATTGTCCTATCACAAGCGGTTTAAAGGTTCCCGGGGTTGCGCATGTGCAGAATACTTGGCAAGATGGCATTCAAGGATAGTGGAACACCAGGCTGTACAACAGATAGCAGTAACCACGGGAAACCCATGTACATAAGGATCAGGATGGAACTAAACTGGTGCGATGCGTGATAGTCTTTCTTCCATTTCATCTTATATGTCCTCTAGCCAACCCAAACTCAATCTTTCAAAAACAGAGTTAAAAATATTCCCACCTGCCAACAGAAGTTACCTACCTGACATTTCTATTTCTGTTGACAACATGACCATAACTCTAAACCAGCAAGCTCACTGCTTAGGTGTGATCCTTAACTCAGTACTATCCTTTGTTCCCCACATCAACTCTATATTTAAATCATGCTGTATACATCTGAAAAACATTTCCATAATGTTTTTCCATATCTCACACAAGACACTGCAAAAGCTTTAATTCATGCAAGCAGGGTTCTCTTACCTCTCTGTCTGTATGTATTACCCAGTATTGTCTTATTAATGCTTGTTCCCAATTGTAAAGCGCTACGGAATTTGCTGGCGCTATATAAATAAATGTTGATGATGATGATTCATCATCTTCTCTGTTGAGTATTGCAATTCCTCCATTACTGGTCTTCCCCAAATCAGACTTACCCCTACTATCTATTTTGCACGCAGCAGCTAGATTGATTTTCCTTGCAAATTGTTCTTCCTCTGCTGTGCCACTCTGTCAGTCCCTAAATTGGTTGCCAGTTTCTTACTGAATCCAATATAAAATACTTGTACTAACATACAAGGTCATCAACAAAAGTGCTCCTACATGCATTTCCTTACTTGACTCAAAATATCTCCCAACTCGACACCTCCATTCTACACAAGATCTGTGTCTATCACCCACTCTCATTATATGCTCCCAATCCCAGTTACAGGACTTTTCCGAGCTGCATGCACTTTGTGAAATTCCCTCCCTTGCACAATATGACTTTCTCATGTCTTCAAACCTTCAAGCGTTTACTGAAAGCCCACCTCTTCATGCCAGCTTTTAATATCCCTCAACCACCCTCTTAACCCCCCTAGGTTACCTTAATACCACCCTTTACACAGTTCACACAAGACAACATCCCTCTGATCCCCAGACCAACATTGCTGTGTTACTGGTTTATATAGCTCACTAGGCATGTTTAGCTTTGCATTCTGGCTGCGATATACAATATGTAGAAGTTAACCAAATATGAAACTCCCATTGTCTTATAGATTGTAAGCTTGCGAGCAGGGCCCTCTTACCTCTCTGTCTGTCTGTATCACCCAGTATTGTTTTATTACTGTGTTTGTTCCCAATTGTAAAGCGCTACAGAATTTGCTTACGCTATATAAATAAATGAAGATGATGATGATGATGATGATGATACTATAAGAGATACAAATAATATATGTCTGTTCTATTGAGAGATTACATAAAGAGACAAGGAAAGAAGAAAGTATTCTGTTATTGGGCATTTGCGAGTCCAATATACTACTGTACTAAAATTTACATTTTATTAATTCATTTGGTAAAAACAATATTTGTGCTACCTAGCACCACATGATTATGGCAAATATTTAAAAACAGTGAACATGTGGTAATAATAATTATATGATGATAATAATAATAATAATAATAATAATACTAAATAATGCAATAACAGGAACTTTACACACGTTCTGACACTCAGCTTGCCTGTTGCCATTAAAAATCTCCTTATCATTGCATTGCAAGCAGATATTGTTACATTTAAATCATACTGCGGTCTCAAAGACATCTTGACATTTTGAAACAATGTATGTAGTCTCCCATTCACAGTGATCATATTTCTGCTCTGAAATGCCATTAGATAGATACAGTATATCACAGAAGTAAGTTCTAACACTAGGCTTCTCACAGCATCCCGACCGCATCAATTCACAGGGTTACTGCTGCCATATTTTCTACTTAATTTAGCTGAGACTGCTATTTCTCTTTACAGTCTCCACTGAATGGCTAGGGGGCAATGCCAGTATGTCACACTGGCCCACTTTGACTATATATATATATATATATATATATATATATATATATATATATATATGTATATATATATATATATATATATAAAACACCCCTGACAAAGTCGTGGATGAAACGCAAAGAGCTGTATCCCATACCATCTGTCATTGGCCAGCTGGCTTTGGCATTTGGGTGGAGATGTTTCAGGTACATGTGTCATCATATCTGAGTCAGATACTTGCTCTGGCTCCAAGGATGAAACAGTCAGGGCTTTCCACTATGCCCCAATGACTTGGGCATCAGATAAGCTTACTAACTTACTTTATATTGTCAGAATTTTTATTAACAAGTTGTCTGAAAGTGTATTATTGGCCTACTAAACATGATTGGCAATTTTAGGCCACCAATGTGTTTATTTCTAAGTTGAAAGGTATGAAGCACCACCCTTAGTTATAAGAAGAGTTAATTCCACAAATCAACAGCGAGGTGATGTACACTAATAGAGTATATATACAGTCTACCTATTATATCTATTGTATATTTATTTTTTATTAAAATAGTGCAATAAGAAAAAATCCATTTTGTATGTAGCTGTCTACAAAACTCTCACAATTTGTAATTAGAATAGTCTAAAATTGATCTGTATTTTCTAAAGTAATTCTGCCTGATACAAAATGTGACATATTTTTATGCACCAAATGTAACCCTAAAGATTGAGGTATGTACTCTTTGAGATACATTCAACTCAAAACACAGCAGATATGTATACTTGTGCCCATCTGTAGTACAGAGATGCAGCTTGACTGCTTTAATTATAAATGCAATGTTATGTTATAAAAGTTGCATTAGCCTATCCATGCACAATATAGAGTCATCTACACAAGAGAGGATAGTGTTATTAATAAAGGCACATTTTCCGTATAAAAGATAATTAAATAAAAGCCCCCCCCCATCCGTTGTTTCCCATTTTATAAATGCATTGAGATTTTTCTTTTCTGCAATAGTCCAAATGGATATTACAAATAAAATAAAATTCCAATAGATGGCCGCAACTTCACATAATATAGCCATTATGATGTACTATCAACTGGAGGGGACAATACGCGAACTGCCAATAAGAAGTGGCTAGATTGTGATACTGCCATCATAATCCATCATTTTCACTTACACCAAGTCTCTGGTACCCGCAAAAGATTTGACACCTAAGAAGCGTAACTGGAGATGCTTCCAAGACTAAATAGGTCGCAACTCCAGGGGGCGTGCTACACTGTCAGGTACACTCCCTTACTGTGTTTAACTTATGCGTATCCATCCCCATTCCACCAGGTGAAAGGAGCTGCAAGTCTAAAATATACCCAATACAGACATATTTTAGTACACATGTGAACTTAGTTTTTTTTTTTATGCCCACAAATTGACTCACATCCAACTCTAAACAAGGGCCAAAATCTTAATAATTTTACTAAAAGCATACTGTTATCATGAATCCTAAGAGTCTGCAAACCAATATTGTACCTATACACATACATACTGAACATTTAGAAATCTCTCTCTTCAGGCATAAAGGAGATGAAGTATATTAGAGCCATGTAGTATTCTCTAACCTCCCATTACTGCAGATGGGGAAAATACAATACACTTCCTCTATCATTATATCAATTAAACTAATTAGCATTTCTAGAACTGGGAGTGTTATATATCAGGATAGTCAAAACATTATTTAATGATTTTTCCAATGTTCTTATAGCAACTGCATTTATAGGGGGTGTTTCAATTTCAAGGAGATCCAATTTCAACTTTTAACAGTAAATTTATTGCACAATTGGATTAAATGCTTTACTCTGGACTTATCACACATAAAATCTGTTACTTGACAAAACATTGGCAGAAATTACACGACAGTCTTTGAATGCCTGCAAAACACACATAACATTGGTTTTAAGCCTGCATATTTATTAAGGAAATAACAATATTTGGGGTTTGTTTACAACAAGATTTAACAATAATTTATCTCAACATATGAGATCATTGTTTAAAGACAGCTTTATTCATTTACATTTAAAATATTTTGGGTGTTTAGTATAAAAATGATTTAACCGAACACATAACAGATGATTGACCACTATCTATCATCATAATAGCTATTGTAGCGAAATGTTTTCACTGTTTCAACAAAATATGTCTTACCTCTGAGACTCACCCTTATTTTATTACTATGGCAGCCGAGCAATGGTATTTAGTTAAATTGTTGTAATACTAAACCCCCAAATAGTGTAATTTCCAGCATAAATATGATTACTTAAAAAACTGTTCATCTACCCAAACTGTAACCAAAACAAAGAAACAATAAACACAAAACACAACAACAGGTAACTTTTATATATAAAAAAAAAAAAAGGATCGGAGAAGAAGACAACCCTGAAAATTTCAGGTGCAATATATAGCTATTATAAAAACAACAATTATCTGTTATTAAAATAATAATAATAAAAAATAATAATAATGCCTGCTGCTCTCCAAAAAAAGGAAGTACCAATTTCCCAAGTATATGGAAACAATAAAGAAAAAGAGGAGCGCTTAGAGAATTAAATATGAAAACCTTTAATATAAGCTTTTTCCATATACATGTACAAATGAAACATGTACATATATATATTAACAAAATGAGGCATTTAGCTGGCAACCTGCACCTAGGTTAAAGATAATTAGGTGGAGGACATATTTGTGACAAAATAATGGTATAGAGTCTGATTTAACTTACATGGTTTGAAAGTGCCTTTTCCCACAGCTACAGGGCTTGTCTGCAGTAAGAGTAATCAAACCTGCCCATCAAGCTAGGGCTGTGGAAGGAGTGTCACATATAAAATCCTGTTTGTTTCATTATTCAGTGTGACCGATGACAGTAAAGCTGGCCAGTGGCTAGAGAGCTGGTCTCTGTTTATACAGTGTTTAGTGTCACAAGAAACTGTATGGAATATTTATGTTGTCAAGTACTTTACCACCCTGACATTAAAACAAAGTAAAAAGCAAGAAGTTGTTTACGTATGTTTAATGCTATTTAGTAGATATAAGAGTACTCCATGTGTGAATACACTAATAGTATACACAGTCCACTAGAGAGCAACAGTATAGCAACACTATATGTATAGTTTTGCTAAAGGTCTATTGCTACCTGAAAATTACAGTGATTATCAGTCAATTGTATGCATTAAACATGTAGAACATGGTTTGTCTTGAAACGCAATGTGAATGCAACTTGTGTGTAAAGAACACACACTTAACTTGTATGCACGCACGCCTGTATACACATACACAGGGATCTAAAGAAACATTTCCATTTGAATCTGGGTATAAGTACTCTCTGGCTATAAGTTACTTTCTGAATGTTCACAGAGACAAATCAGTGCAGGATAGGCACATGCATATGTGCAATATAAAGTATCATCAGCAAAAAAACACTTTATAAAATAAAATTACAACTCTTATATGCTTTATTTGACATAAAATTCATAAATCTGGATGTTCTTAATGCATACTGTACATAAAATGCATTTTTATAGTTTCTCTTACTTGCAAACACATGTTCTAACATGCCTATGTATTAGTCGTCACTATCTGTCGGCACTTACACAGGCCCTGTAGCTGGTGTAAGTGATACAGCTAAGAAACACATACCAAAAAATATGCCCTGAACTTAATCGACTGCATGTACGTGAACTAAAGATTGGCATGCCTATACTGTATATTTAGTGGAAGGGCGCAATGGAACAATAGAAAATAGACAGTACAACGATGAATGTTTAAAGCTCTTTTGGAGATAGTGTAAAATAATAATCGGATCGGCGTCACAGATGGAAATAAAAAAGCTGATTCTTACCCTAGAAATCCCTATTGGTAGCGGCAATCCTCAGATGGTGACAATAGATGCCGTTCAAGTAAACGATATAGATGATAAGTCCGCTGTAGAAAAAGTCTCCGGACTCGTGCAGCCGCATCTGAAACGCAGAAGTGACAGACTGACCCGCACAGGTACGGTGGCGGTAAAGGTCTAAAAGTGTAAGAGTGCACTCTTGAAATGGAATCAAGTTCCATTGGTTGCACGAGTCCGGAGACTTTTTCTACAGACTTTTTCTACAGCGGACTTATTATCTATATCGTTTACTTGAACGGCATCTATTGTCACCATCTGAGGATTGCCGCTACCAATAGGGATTTCTAGGGTAAGAATCAGCTTTTTTATTTCCATCTGTGACGCCGATCCGATTATTATTTTACACTATCTCCAAAAGAGCTTTAAACAATCATCGTTGTACTGTCTATTTTCTATTGTTCCATTGCGCCCTTCCACTATATATATATTGCTATTTTTTTATAGGAGCTGCATTATTTGATGAGCGCTTACCTTGTATTTGTTTCTATTTATACTGTATATTGCTTATGTTTGTCCGCCCCTTCTCACTCCTTCAGGTCATAGGCAGTTGGAAGAGTCATTCATGTGCGGATTTGAATTGCATGCAGAAAATCTTCAATATAGAACAGTGGGCACTGATATTCACGAATAAGCAGCTGTAGATTTAAAGGTTGTAAAAGCCTTCAAAATTTCACATTAACACATGGGGGGTTGATCCAGCGCTACCATAGTGTAAAACATAAAGTGGTATGTTATCAGATGTACTAGATGTACAGTGGAAATTCCTTAAACAATTCTGTGTGTTGTGTAGTGTGACACTATACACATTGGTGTCACAGGTGTGACAGTATACACTATTAGTGTCACAGATAATATCTATCTACCCTTCATCTCCTCCACTCGCTCTTTACCTTGCCTCATCTGGCTCCCCTTGTGCCTGTTCTGCTTTCCCTCCCTTAGGATGTAAGCTCACATGAGCAGGGAACCCTCCCCTCCTGTCTCCATACCTGTTCTTCTGCTCCGTGTTTATTGCATTAAGCAGCCTGGAGTTTCTGAAGTACTGGTATTTTTTGTTTATTGTTTCGTACTGTTTCACCCTGTATAGTGTACCGTTTGTATGGTGTACGGCGCTGCGGAAACCTTGTGGCGCCTAACAAATAAAGGATAATAATAATAATAATAATATCTACCATGGCCGTGAAACCGATCTTTTGGGTTAGGATAAAAAAAATCTTACTGTGTTCTAATTGTAATTAATCTGATGGGAATTGATATGATGATGTCAAAATATTCTAATTAAAAAGCTTGACACTTTATTAATAACAAATCAGTTGCATAAAAGCCTAGAAATCTAACAAACAAATGCACTGATAAACCTACAGTAAATAACATTAATTTATAAAAAGTGTAATCAACAACTTGTGTAAAAGTACAAAACCATAAATTATAAAGTGTTGTACACCAGATCCAGGAATCAGTCATGAAGTCCCACAAATACAATTAACCAACAATTGAGTGCAAAAACGTGTAGGACAAATGTTTCTAAGCCCAAATACTTACTGGCTGTCCTTGTTTTTCTAGGTGGCCAGCGTTTTTCAAGGAAAGGCAGTGGGATAGCTTCGCTGTTAGTTGGTAGTGGGTGCCGCGTGTGTTACACTGTAGAACGCACATGCAGTTGGTTACTTCCTGTGTGCCGTCTGTAGTGAACAGGCGTTCCCAACACGTTTCGTCATGTGTGAATGAATTGCATTCAATTGCTTTCATTGGCGTAAGTCCCATTCTAGCTCATGCGCAGAGCAATTTCACGCATGATACGGCACGCAAAAATGGACTTGTTTTCTAAGATGAATCAGGCTATTAGTCTCCAAAAAAGAGTTCCGGATAAATATCCCGTGGTGAATGTCCTCCTATATGCTGACAGTTGAAAACATTAATAATTCCACCATATAATCGTGTTGAGATGATTACCGATATCCAGGACATGTTCTAATATGTCTCCTATTTGCCATTTCACCACGGGAGTCAGATGTTCCTGTGTCCCACCAGGAATTCAGTATTCCATTGACTCTGTCTGATGCACAGACTCTTTTGTAAAAGAATCCCTTCCAGGAATAAGTTCTCAATGGAACTCAAAGAGGAAAAAAAAGTTATGTAATCAATCTATGCAGACACACAACCCACAGCATGACGCTGATCACATACGTTTTAGGATTAACATTTTTTTTAAATAATTTTATTGACTACTGTTTCTGGGAGTGGATTTGTGTTATCATGACTTATGGTTTGTGGATACTGTAATGCAAATAAGTCTCTCCAAATGTCATGTTTATTGGTCTAGCCCACATATGGCTGCTTCCAGTGAGAGTGGGCAACAAGTACATCTTAACATACTTATCTCTATGGAGACATTTCTGTGCTGTACAGAATCCTATGATGAGGCAACCGACCCAGTCAGCGATATATTGGGGTGTAGCAATTGAAGGAAATAAATATTGAAAAAAAGACATAAGTCTAAGTTAGCGGCATTTACTTTGTTTATATATATATATATATATATATATATATATATATATATATATATATATATTGCTAAAATCGTACAATATTTGCCTTTTACAGGTATGTTTAACTTTATACAAATATATGAATAAGGGATGATAATGGATCCCATTCGTAGCCACCTTAGATGGCAGAATGATAGGGATATAACATGGTATGCATATACAATTGCCATCTAAACATTCTGTATAGTTACATTTATTAGGCACAGGGAACTCAAAAATAATTCATTTTACAAAGTAATGTCCCCAACAGATGTTGGAGCATGTTAGGTGATGTACCCAATCAATAACTAGAGAGCTTAGGTTGTATAAACTTATTCTTGACAATGATGCACATTTATTGTTTTAAGGGTTTTTTTCTACATGGCCATGGACCTTATATAATCAGTGTTTGATGTGTTACCCATATGCAGCTCATTAATGGTTGAAATTGCCTGGCAGAAGTTCAAAGCAAAAATATAATTTCTCTTCTGTACCGATAAATCTTTAATACCTTGTGATCACTGAGCACATTTGAAGAATAAAATGAGGTGAGCTGGAAGATATTATTGAAACGACTATTCTAATTTTGTGCATGTTTATTTTTAGAGCATGTGAAGTCATCCATCTTTATGGCTGAGGGTGCATAGAACATGCAATCGTTATGTCTGAAAGTAATGGTTTCTTTATGAGCAATTTTCGTGGACAATGTGTTGCACTAACATGAAATTCACAAAGTATAGTACAGTGAGTGATTCTGGATTCTTAAGCAATGCTAATAACCCTTTCATTACTGTACTTTATAGAGGCCCAATTATGACCTCAAAAATTTAGAAATGAAAGTATCAATCCCACTCACCATATTTCACTAAGAAGACTAAATACCTAATTTTGCTATAATGCCCTTATATATAATATATACAAAAGGGAAACTATAATTGGTGCAATTTTATTGGCAATATATAAATAAACCAAAAGAATGATAGAAATGAATTTTTGTCTGAAAGCAGCAAAGGGATTTTTTTTTGATACTGAAGATTCACCTTCGGTGCTCTAAGTGTATATTTGTGGGCCAAATGCTCCATGTGAAGTAGTAAAGTGATCCACGCCCTATAGAAAGAATTTCAAAAATAAGCCTAAAACTCCTGGTGCAAATGGTACAAAAAGGTGTAAGAGCGGATATTTATTAAACACAAACCTCACTAAAATCAAAATTAAATACAATTGTAAATAATTTAAAATGATGACGATGAATGTCTCAAGCACTAATCAATTCTGACAGTCTATTATTCTAATCTTGTATAAGAAAGCAAAAGTTCACAACATTGCATATTATTTTTGTACATAAAGGCAATGGTTGTTGCTATATATGGAGAGGCTGTAGGCCCACAAATCTGCTATGAATCTTAAAGTGTGTCTCAAAAAATATTAGTATCTTAGCTCCAGAGATTCATCACCAGGGGGTATATTTACTAAACTGTGGGTTTAAAAAAGTGGAAATGTTGCCTATAGTAACCAATCAGATTCTAGGTGTCATTTTGCCCCCATCCACACTTATGTTAAAAGGATTTAACAAACTCACACAGAAACAGGAGGGGTAGCAAGCACAGTTTAACAAACCAAGCACTTCAGTGACAAGGAGTGCCACTTCTGAGTCTGAAGTGCTTGGTCTGTTTGGGCCCCCACAAAATAAGCTAACTATGGGCTTAGGGTAGCTAACCTAACAGTCAATGAACTGTAAGACTGCAGCAAGAGGCTGGTTAGAGCAATGGTACAAACTCACAGCAGTTTATATCACAATTAGGAAACATTGTCAGTGCCACAAAGCAGTGTCAGGAAAGAAAAGTGGTGCAAGATGGAATTGTCCTTTGGCCCTCCCACCCAACCCTATGTTGGATCTTAAAAAGGACATGCACAGTTTAACAAACCAAGCACTTCAGCGACAAGGAGTGGCACTTTTGTGACTGAAGTGCTTTGTGTGTTTGGGCCCCAAACAAAACAAGTTAACAATGTTAGATTAGCTTCTTAAGGCAGCTAGGCTAAAAGAGCTGTCAATGAACTCTACAGTGGCAAGATGTTGTCATCATCTCCAGCCTCATCCTTACCCTCATCAGTGTGTACATCATCCTCACATAATATTAATTCATCCTCACATGAATCCACCATTACAGAAGTCTCTGTAACACAAATGTAAAAAACAAAAATATAACAAGAAAAGCTTTCTAAAGACAAAAACACATCTTTAATGAAGGTGAAAGTTTACTTTAGAAAAACATAAAATTGCCAACTGTCACACGGCGCTTATTCGGCTTCCATAAACAAAGACTAAGACACTCACCTGTGCCTCATTAGCAGCCCTCAAACCCTTAGTCTGATCTGCACATGTGCAGACTGAGCACCTGTCTGTTGCTGGCAAGATTCCTATTGGTCTCAGGTTCTGGCTCTAAACTTGAAAAGGCACCTCCTCCCATTCCTCTGGGCCTGTTCATCAAGTTACCTGGCTGTTTAGGTTCCTACCTATTCTGTGTGCTCTCACCTGGATCGTCAGTGCCTCTGCTGTGTTGCTGTTCAAAGGCTATACTGTTTAAACTGCACTTACCTCTGCTGTGTTGCTGTTCAAAGGCTATACTGCTCAGACTGCACTTACCTCTGCTGTGAGCTGTTCAAAGGCTATACTGCTCAAACTACATCTCCATGGACTGCACCACTCAAGATCATCTACTCCACATTTGTCTCGGTGGCTCAGTGGTTATTACAGGTCGTATAATCTGAGCTGCTTGCTCTTACCCACTCCACTTTGTTGCTGGACTGTTACTTGTACCTCCTGTATCGTGCTGCCTCATTGTGGTCTCATATACCTGCTGCATTACCATCTCCACTTTGTTGCTGGACTGTTCCTGCTATCGCTATATTTGAATACACTGATTATACTGCTATATTGTATGCACTCATACTGCATTGCTGGTGGTACTGCTCACCCTGTTCCTATGTTCCTTGTGCTTAATTACCAAGACTGTGATCATTAAAGCATCATTAAATCGCTAATTGTACCTTATCCTGCATCTGTTGTCTATTCGCTGTCTGGGTATAGAACTGACATTACCAGTGTGCCTACTTCACACCAGTTACTATCACTCCCCCAAGAGTCCAGAATACCAAACTGTGACACCAACATGGCATTATATGTAAGGTCCCTAAAGGAGATGTGCCTCACAGGGCGACTAACTCCTAATACCTCCGAATTTACCACGATCCGCGTGGATGACTGGATCCCACCTCGGTCCCGGTTTGGGTTTTCTCCGGACGCCCGCACGTAACACCTAAGAGGGAAACACACAGTTAAACCGAGTCTACCAAGTAAGGGCTGTCCGAGACTACGGCAAGGGACGAGGACACGGTCAGTCCAAGCTCCTTGCCGCCTCCTCACTTTGTTCTTGCCAAGACGCGGGGGACTACAGGCACTGAAGGCCAAGACTAATCCGAGGACTAATCCCGCCTCAAGTGCCTCACACACCTGCCGGTGAGGGCCTAACCGAAAGGAGGAATCGAGCGTGATACTCACCGGGACACTCCCACTTCCGATCCGGTTCTCCTGCACCTTCCCGACTCCTGCGGATGACAAGAACACACAGCCTCCCTCTACGCTCTCCGTGAAACTAAGATGGCACCCACAAAACTGGACTAACTACAAACGGCGACCCGACCCTAACAACGTTCTAATGGTCGGCAACGCAACTACGTCAAACACTAGGACTAACTAAATGTGGTGCACTAACGGAACTACTAGTTACACGCTACGGGGAACACCAGCCGGTGTTCACAGCCTAAACCGGAGGGCGGTTCCTAACCCCCTCACCCAGGTCGTACCAAGAAGCTGCCTTCTTGCTATGGAGTCACACACAGGCCCTAAGTACGGGTTCTTTAAGCCCGGCTGAGGCTCAGTAAAACAGCACACTAACCCGCGGGCCGACTGCCGCACGGAACAGCCGATCGAACTGAACCGCCCGACTGCCTGTACTCGGGTATCTCACACGTGTCCCTACGTCCGGAACCACAGGTCCACCTGCACGGAACCGGCCTTGAGGACCCTTGATCAGAACCACGGCCGCCCCTGGAACTGCCTCAAGGTGTGCTGTACTGCCACCAACTCACTCAGCCACCCCCTCTGGGTACCAGTGTGACCCCGGGGACCTAAGGGACAGGGAAACTACATGTGTTCTCCCCTGACTATGTGTATGCTGGTACTTACACTTGTCCCCCACAGCACGGGTTAGCACAGGAAAACCACAGGAAACAAGAGCCTACCTTTAATGGGGGCCTGACGTCTTGCCCCTGGACACAGTTAGAAAGCACACCAAAATACTGTAATGTAAACTACACTCGCCACACAGACAGAATAAATAGATACAGTATACAGTACCTTGCCCGCTACTTACCCGAACACAGGACCGCGCCTACTCTCACGAGGCTCCCACGCCTCTACCACACACCACCCGGGGCCTTATGCCCTACACACCATGGGTCTCTGCCCAGCTACACACAGAGCCTTCTGCTCTGACTAATGGGCCTCAGCCCCCTCTCTAACTCAGGGCTCTGAGCCCACTACTAGGGCCTTGTGCCCTACTACCTAGGGGTCCTAGCCCCTGCCTGAGGCCTGTGGCCTTCCTAACTAACCGAGGGCCTTGTGCCCTTAATAGCAGATGGGCTACCAGCCCCTAACCAGGCCCTCTGGCCTTCCTATGGCCTCTAGGCCACTCACTACCTAAGGGCCTTGTGCCCTTGTATCTGGGCTCTCACGCCCCTGTCTGGCTAGCTAACTGGGGCTTGTCCCCTTTATCATATATATACTAATGGCCTACTGGCCCACTACTATGTTGGGGCCTAGTGCCCAGGTCCCTGGGCCTTGTGCCCCTACTTTATTGTGCCACGGGCCTTGTGCCCGACTTTATTGCATGTGCTGCGGGCGTGGGCCCGGGAGAGGAGTTGCCTGGCAAGGCCTTACCTGGGGCTGTCTTCGGGGAGCTTCTCCTGGACTCCTTCCCCGCCTGCCGCTGCTTCTATGCTCTGCCGCCGGCTTCTGTTCTTGATCCCGCCGGTCTTCAGGCAGCAGAGGCGCTCTTAGCCCTAACAAGGGCTCTCTGCCGCCACTGCTGGTCTCCGCTGCCTTCTCTTCTGGTCTTGATCCCGCAGCTCTCCGCGACACGTCCTCTTCTGACTCTCTCCGCCGTCGAACTGCCCATGGCGGCGCGCGCGCCGACTTAAATAGTCGGCGCCGCGCTAGCGTCATCACGTAGCGTCGACGCGACGCCACGTGATGACATGGCGGGCCCGGATTGGTCCGTCGCCATGCTTCTTTTTGAAATGGCCGGGAGGTGAGCCCTGATTGGCTCACCGTCCCGGCTGAACGGAGGGGACCGCCGCCCGAGGGATGACGACGGCCCCGGACAGGTAAGTCCTCTACATATACACAAAATAATAATAAGCATTCCAGCATCAGCTAGCTTTCTTCTTTCAGCTAACTCCCAGCCCCTGCAATCTACACTGTCATCCTCCTCACCCTCATGAGTGTGTACATCATGCTCACACAATACTAATTCATCCCCGCTGGAATCCACCATTACAGAAGTCTCTGTACTTTGATGTAATTGCCGGTAAAGGCCATCCTCGTGGAAATGATAGTTCATTTTGATGAACATCATCTTTTCCTAATTTTTAGGAAGTAGCCTCCAACGCCGATGGTTGGCGAGGTTCCCGGCGGTGCTGAACTCTTTCCGAGTGCAAAGTGGAGGGTGGGTAGCTTAGGTATTGAAAAGCGAGTTTATACATAGGTCTTCAAATTGCCTTTTTTCCTCCCAGTATGTAAATGGACTGTTTGACATGTCTATTTGTAATCTGTCATTAAAATAATCCTCCACCATTCTTTGGATGTTGATAGTAGGATCAGGTGGAGTTACGGCAGAGGTGCCACGATTTTTGGGCAATTCATTTAGACCAGACCAAATGTCAAAATGTTGTGGCAGAAATTACACAAACAACATCATCCTCATCAAAATCCTCATTAGTGCCTTCGTCAGCTACACAAATATCCCCTTCATCCTGTGGCAAATACAAAGTAGTATCCTATAATTGTGTATCACCGGCTACACTAAGAGGCATACTGCTGACAACCTGTTTGAAAACTAAGGGATGTCATTGCAACATGGCTTATCCTGCTTGGACTCTTCTGAGGATATGTCATTTCTGATAACGCCACGAATATTTTGAGAGCATTACAGCAGGGAGAATTCCATCACATTCCCTGTTTTGCTCACACAATCAGCACGGTGGAACAGAGCATTTTAAAAAATGACAGTGACATGCAGGAGATGCTGTCTGTGTCCCGAAATAATTTGGATCATTTTTGGCATTCTGCAACAGCACATAGGAGATTGCAGCAGCTGCAACAAGAATTGAATTTGAGGGGGAATGTACTTTAGCCCAGCGCAGTGGAGAATACTTTCCATTTTGTGCAAGATGCCGAAACCACTCTAAGTAGTCACCTGTGAATTGAGTTCCGACACTGTTAGCTTGAGTCAAGTGATTCCTTACCCTCTTCTTGCAGGCGTGATCCCAGGCGTCTGGTCGCATCCGTCCGATGGCGGGCGCCATCTTGCCGTCAGGTCTGCACATGCGCAGACCTGCTCTCCCTTCTTCAGACCTCCCACTCACTCCTCATTGGCCACAGACTCCTGGAGGGGTATTTAAAGCACCTGCTCCTCCTGTCAGGTACCTGTTCTTTATGCTTACTCCCTGCTGCAGTAAGGACCTGGCTCATTCACTCTCTGCTCCTATTGAACTCCCGCTGTTCCAGTGACTCCATTGCTACTATCCCGAGTTACCACCATTGTGTGAACTACAGTTCTACATATCCAGTCTGTGGCTATATTGAGCTCCCGCTGTTCCGATGACTCCTTTCACTACCATCCTGAGTTACCTTCTTGTGTACAGCTCTCGCCTGTTTCCTCTGTTCCTGGCTCCTCCAAACCACTCTGCCTGGTACTCCCTCAAGGGGCAGTGACCTGTGCGATAGGGGCTGCTAAGACCATACCTCCTTGTTGGGGTTCCTCGTGAAAACCACCTACCCGTTAGACCCAGCGCCTTTGGGTGAGTCGTGTCAAATCAGGCAGATTCAGGGGATCCCTAGGTCGCCCTTGGAAATTGTGACAGATAATGACGCAGAGAGCGTTCCATACACGCTTCGTGCTAGGTCGAAAGGCATCTGTACCAGATCGGAAAATGATTTTGCTATGGATTTCTAATCTTTGAGCAACTGGATCCACACTGAAAAGAAAATCACCTGGCAGATCTAGGACTGTTAGAACACCAGAAAATGTGGAAGCAGTGAGAGCATCCATTCAGCAATCACCAAGGCGCTCCACTGATAAGCATACCATGGCACTGATGATATCAAGTCGGAGTTTGAGGAGAATTTTACATGCCAATTTAAAATTACATCCTCACAAAATGATGTTGGTTCAAGAAGTAAGTGAGGGAGATTATGCCAAGCGCAAAGCCTTATGTGAGAAAAATCTTGAACAGGTTCCTGCTGCAGCCATACTTCTGAGTAGCGATGAGGCTCACTTCCTTATCAGTGGAGCCGCAAACAAGCAAAACTCATTAAAACACGACTGTTTTTTAATGTTATTTTCAGAAATAAAAACAATACTTTCCTAAATAATTTAGTTCATTTTTTATACCCTTTCAAAATGTGGGAGATCTTTATGCCCCACACTATACAAATTCCACTAGGAAGGCCATTACCGGCAATTACATCAAAGTACAGAGACTTCTGTAATGGTGGATTCCAGTGGGGATGAATTAGTATTGTGTGAGCATGATGTACATACTGATGAGGGTGATAACAGTGTAGATTGCAGGTTCTGGGATCTAGCTGAGAGAAGGAAGCTAGCCGATGCCGTTATGCTTGTTAATATTTTATGTAGAATGGCATGTTGGCAATTTTATGTTTTTCTACAGTAAACGTTCACCTTTATTAGAGAGGTGTTTTTTTCTTTTAAAAAGGTAAAAAAAATTTTTTACATTTTTGTTTTTCAGACTTAAAACCACTATGCACTTGAACATAAGCTTAAGCAGATGACATAGAGGGATTAGTATCATCATGACTGCTGCCAGCATTTGCTTGGTGCTGCTGTTATTCTGTGGATTGAGGTGAATCCATATCGATGGCACAGAGCAATGTGATTGGATACTTTTAAGAACACTGCCACTGCTATTATTTCTGTTTCAGCACTGACAATGAGTAATGGCACATACACTGTAGACTGGCAGGAACACTGCCACCTCTCCTGTTTCTGTGTAAACTATAGCACAGTACAATGTCACTGGAGACTTTTAAGAACACTGCCACCCCTCCTCTTTCTGTTTCATTAATGTCGCTGTCCAACTGCATTTGTGACTGCTAAGAACCCTGCTACCCCTTCTGTGTCTCTATGTGAAATGGCGCTGGATCTCCGTGGAGGGCGGTACTTATAGAATTCAAAACTCGTAAGATCCAATGACGCAACAATTACGTTTTGCCTCGTTTCCAGTTCCGAGGGCACGCAAAAGTTATGAGGACTCGGTACTCGGATCTGTGATGTTCGAGCATTTCTAGTTTCTGTAGCCAACTTCTCCACTTTTTCAAACCCGCAGTTTAGTAAATATACCCCCAGATGTTTCCGAACTCTAGTATGTATGAAGTTAAGTATAGAACTCCCAGTCTATTATCCAGATGCAAAGATTATTTATGTAAAATGAAGGCTGTCAGAATTGCACAGCAAGTGAGGAAAGTCTTATCCTCTCGGAATGTATTCAGCCCGGTTCGTCCAGTCCCTTTATGTGCTGTCCTTCCCTGACGTGCACATGGGATTTGGCTGTCCTTGGAGTAGGGGTACAGGAATATGTGAAAGGTCAAAGATGATTCCCACAGTGGAGTAGTTCTTCTGCTCTCTGGATTTACCATACAGTTTATGGAGGGTGTCAGCCTTAGCTTGGCTCAGTGGTGATCGATCACTAGTGTTCTCTGTAGAAGGGCTTATTAAGGGTGTCAGTAGAGATGTGCATGTAAAAAATATCCACTGCATTTCACCCTCATGATTGGGCTTCTTCAGGGATTTTTTTTATTTGCATGTTTTTTCCTATATAATGCCCATAAATGTGAATGATATTTACTCCATTATAACCCAGACTGTTAAAAAACTGTATACAAATTACATGGGTAGAGTAAAAAATAAAAAAAGTGATTCACTGCAAAACTGTGTGGTCACCTAGGCACAGAACTGGTACACACCTCTAGCAGCAAAGTGGTTAACCCTTGTGCACTATGGGCAGATGAATGTCACTTTGAAAGTATTTCATTGGCAGATAACAGGCATAATCATCGGGAGGAAGCAACACAATGAAAGAAAATAATGACCCTTCTTCTCTTCTTGGGGCTACTGCAATGGTTAGGCACAGTATTGAGGTTAAATAATCTGAGACATGAACAGGCTCCCTGTAAATACATAGCACTCCTTAAATAATCTTAATTTCTATGTAAAAAGAGATACTACAATGAAGTGAAGCCTAGGGAACCAGATAAGGAGTACTGAGCATTTGTCTATTCCTAAAGTAAACTGAGCAGTAATAAAAATACATTGGTCATCCTCAGGAACTAAAACCTCCACTGGACTGTTTGGAAATAGGGGATGGCAAAAAAGAAACATGAGTGTATATGTTTTTTAATTACTTTATTAATATTTTAACCTAAACCTCTAATATTTAATGCCTAAATTATACTAATACTACTACACTAGACCACAACATGTTCCATTTCATTTGTGAGGTTTTTTTTTACCTGTTCTTGAGTTTCTGACTGAAGTTATTTGGGCTCAGTTAAATGATTTATGTAAAAGACTTATTTCATATAATTGAAGTAATTAAGCCCAGGTGAATTCAGTGCAGATGTCAATGTCAAGAAGGACAACACGTTTTCCTGTAGAAGTTAAGCCTGCCTCAGTAGGAGCTACGAGAGCATCTTCAGAACAAAGCAAACATCAGGAGATGCTCCTTATTCCGTCCAAAGCTACTGTTTTTTTTCATGCATGTAGTTTGTTGTTGTCACGACTAGTATAGCGTACCTGCTATCGTTGGCACTACTCGGAGGAAGGCGCGGAGTCTAACGTGCCCCTGGTGTTCACCAGGGACCCCCGCAAGGAGGTATGGACTTGGCTGCAGGAAACACGCAGGTCGCGGTCCTTCCACGAGTCAGATAGCGAAGCACGAGAGGAATGTCAGACAGGCGGGTTCAGCAACGGTGCGGGCAATGCAGGTACACAAGGAGAATCCGAACGGGGTGTGAATCAAGCCGGGTCGATAACATTCTGACAGCAAGGTACAAAAGGGAGATCCAAAGGGGTAGTCAAGGCAATCCGGGTCACAATGGTCACAGGCAAACGGCAATAAACTGGAGGAAGGCAAGGGTCAGGAAACAGATAAACACAGGAACACTGGAACGCTGGAGGACAGGAAAGGACCTGAAACTCTGGCACAGGAGGTGAGGTCAGAGGGGCTTAAATAGTGCTGCTAGCCAATGCCCTCAGCACTAGTGGTGCTGTCATAGCTGTAGCGCCGTAGCGCTAGTCATCTTGCAGCGCCGTAGCGCTCTCTTCATGCAGCGTCCCGTTGCCTAGCAACGGGGATGCTTCTGGGTCTGAGCTGGCCGGCCGGGCGGAAGGGGAAGTGACGCGTCTGGTTGCTAGGCAACCAGACGTTCTGTGTGGATGGGCGGGCGGCCGCCGAGCGGCGCCTGACAGTATGCCCTCCTCCTTCTCCCCTTGTTTGGAGGAATTTCTTAAGTAACTGAGGAGCGTGAAGGTCCGGTTTATCCACCCAAGATCTTTCTTCCGGGCCAAATCCCTTCCAGTGCACAAGGAATTGTTGTTGCCCGTAGCGAATGCGGACATCCAGAATCCGGCTGATCTCAAACTCTGTTCCAGAGGAGGTTTGAACAGGAGGAGGTCGAGATGGAGGTACAAAGAACCTGTTAAGCACCAATGGCCGGAGTAGGGACACGTGAAAAGTATTATGACATCGTAAAGAAGCCGGTAGCTTTAGTTTAACACACACTGGATTAATCACTTGTGAGATGATGTAAGGACCAATAAAACGTGGAGCCATTTTCATAGATGGTACTTTGAGTTTTAAGTCTTTAGTGGAAAGCCATACTTGATCCCCTACCTTCAATAGGGGAGTAGCTCTACGGTGGCGATCTGCAAAGATCTTATGGTGCTGTGATGCCTTTTGCAGAGCTGCTTTGGTTGTGGCCCAAATGATAGAGAATTCTCGATAAAGTGAGTCCACCGCTGGAACAGAGGAGGAAGAATTGGGAAATGGATCTGGGATAATAGGATGCATCCCGGTCACAATAAAGAATGGAGAAAACCCGGTAGATTCATGGACATGGTGATTGTGTGAGAATTCTGCCCAGGGAAGGAATTGCGACCATCTGCTTTGATTATCAGCGGTAAAGCAACGGAGAAAAGTCTCTAAATCCTGGTTGATCCGCTCGGTCTGACCATTGGTCTGGGGGTGATATCCCGATGAGAATTTTAACTCCGTACCCAGTTTTTTACAGAAAGCCCTCCAGAACCGGGAGATGAATTGCACTCCCCTGTCAGAGATAATTTCCTTAGGGCAACCATGAAGTCTGAAGATCTCCTTGATAAATGTGTCGGCTAAGTGACTGGCTGAAGGTAGACCTGAAAGAGGAATAAAATGCACCATTTTAGAAAATCGGTCAATGACAACCCAGATAGTATTGAATCCAGAACTGCAGGGAAGGTCAGTAATAAAATCCATGGCTATACTCTCCCAGGGAGCATCCGGCGTAGGTAGGGGCTGGAGCAACCCAGCAGGAACCTTCCTGGAAGTTTTGTGTTGGGCACAAATGGTACATGCTGCAATAAAGTCCCGTATATCAGCGCGTATGGTAGGCCACCAGAAACGACGGCAGAGAAGGAATGTGGTCTTCTTTATGCCAGCGTGACCCGCGATACAGGACGAATGGGCCCAACGCAACACCTTGAGTCGTAATTGTGGTTCCACAAATGATCGTCCTGTGGGCGGAGCATCCTTCACAGTATTGGTAATAGCAATGATGTTCGAAGGGTCAATAATGCAATGAGGAATCGATGGATTCAGGCGGTCTGTATCATCAAAAGAACGAGATAGAGCGTCTGCCCGCCCATTCTTAGCACCTGGACAGAAGGTAAGAATCATGTTGAAGCGAGCAAAGAATGATGCCCAGCGGGCCTGCCGAGGATTCAGACAGCGAGCTTCCCGAATGAATGTCAAATTACGGTGGTCTGTAAAAATGGTAACTGGATATAGGGCTCCCTCTAATAGGTGCCGCCATTCCTCCAAGGCTGCTTTAATAGCGAGAAGCTCCTTGTCTCCGATTCCGTAATTAATCTCGTTGGGAAGAAATCGTCTGGAGAAGAACCCGCATGGAGAATGGGTACCTGAAGGTGTCTTTTGGAATAACACGGCTCCAATGCCTATTGAAGAGGCGTCTACCTCCACAAAGAAAGGTCGCTGTTGATCCGGCTGAGAGAGCACAGAGGCAGAGGAAAAGGCTTTCTTCAGAATAGTGAAGGCAGAAACAGCTTCTGGAGACCATATCTTTGGATTGGCAGATCTCCTAGTTAATGCTGTAATTGGAGCAATGATGGAAGAGAAATCTTGGATGAACTGTCGATAATAATTGGCGAATCCAATGAATCTTTGGATACTTTTAAGACTCTGCGGTTGAGGCCAATTCAAGATGGATGACACCTTAGTGGGATCCATCTGTAACCCGGAGCCGGACACAATGAACCCAAGGAAGGACACTTGGAGAACTTCAAAAACACATTTTTCCAATTTGCAATAAAGATGATATTTGCGCAGTCTTCGTAAGACCTCCCTCACTTGTTCTTGATGAGAACTCAAGTCTTTAGAAAACACTAGAATGTCGTCTAGATAAACGACTACGGAGGTGTACAACAGATCTTGAAAGATGTCATTAACGAAATTCTGGAAGATGGCGGGGGCATTGCAAAGACCGAAGGGCATTACCAGGTATTCAAAATGCCCATCCCTCGTATTGAAGGCGGTCTTCCACTCGTCACCCTTCTTTATACGAATGAGGTTGTAGGCCCCTCGTAGGTCTAATTTAGTAAACACTTGAGCCCCGCTGATTCTGTCAAATAGGTCAGAGATAAGAGGTAACGGGTACCGATTCTTGATGGTAATATGATTCAGGGGTCTATAGTCAATGCATGGGCGCAGGGACCCATCTTTTTTCTTGACAAAGAAGAATCCAGCCCCAGCAGGAGAGGTAGACTTGCGAATAAAACCACGTTCCAGATTCTCCTTGATATATTGGGACATTGCCAGGGTCTCTGGGCGAGAAAGGGGATATGTTCGCCCCTTGGGTATAGGTTGATCGGGAAGCAAAGTGATGGAACAATCCCAGGGCCGATGGGGAGGTAATAACTCGGCCTCCGTTTTACTGAATACATCTTGGAAGTCGGTGTATGCAGCTGGAAGGCTAACTTCCGTAACCGTGGACTGAGCAACAACTTGGGAATCAGGAGGCAGAACACTAGGTAGACATCTATGATGACATTCTGTACCCCAACGAGTAACCTGAGCTCGATCCCAATCCATCTGCGGAGAGTGTCTTCGTAGCCATGGAAGCCCCAAGATAATGGGATTGATGGATTTTGGCAACACCAACAACTGAATCATCTCGCTATGGAGGGCTCCAACCATTAACCGAATAGGTGAAGTGATGTAGGAGATGGAGCCACTGCTGACACGGTTCCCATCTACTGCTGTTAACGATAATGGTTGAGGCAAGGGGAGAGTTGGAATTTGAAGCCCAGCAATGAGAGTGGCAGAAATGAAGTTCCCGGAGGAGCCGGAATCCACAAAGGCCGTGGTGGAGAAGGGACCTCTAGGGGTGCTCAGGGTGACTGCCATAAGAAGCTCAGGGGTGTTTTTTGAGTAGGGAGCAACTGTGGATACTCCTAAACCGGCCTCCCTGCTACCGTTTAGGAGGACGGGTTTCCCGGTTTCTTAGGACAGACCTTGAGAACATGTCCGGAATCGCCACAGTAAAGGCAGAGACGCTGCCTGAAGCGCCTCTCTCTTTCTTCTGGGGATAAACGGGAACGTCCTACTTGCATGGGTTCATCCATAGGCAAAACTGGGTTTTGAAATTGAGGAGCCAGACGAGGAACCACCCGCTTAGAGAGAGGACGTTCCTGGGTGCGTTCTTGATAACGTAGGTCTACTTTAATGCATAGCGCAATTAGGGCATCAAGATCAGAGGGAAGATCCCGAGAAATTAATTCGTCCTTAATATGGTCGATTAGACCTTGCCAAAAAGTTGCGACCAGCGCCTCGTTGTTCCATTTCAGCTCTGACGCTAAGGTCCGGAACTGGATGGCATATTGCCCAACAGATAAGTTGCCTTGACGCAGGTTCAGCAAGCTGGTGGCCGCAGAGGCTACTCTCCCAGGGTCATCGAAGACTCTCCTGAAAGCTTCAATAAAGGAGCCGGTGTTATTAAGAAGAGGGTCTCCATTTTCCCACAAAGGCGAAGCCCAAGCTAGTGCTTGACCACTCAGGAGGGAGATCATAAACGCCACCTTCGTTCGCTCTGAAGGAAATGCTCCTACATTGCACTCAAACTGGATGGAGCACTGGTTCAAGAAACCCCTGCATTTCTTGGGATCTCCATCGTATTTTTCAGGCGTGGGGATACGCATGCCAGAAGTTGCAGTGGATACAGTAACCACACTAGCGGACGCCCCTGGGGCGGTGGTAATGGCAGGAGCAGCAGGCAGGGAGCCTTGTAAGGCATCGAAGCGTGTAGCGATACCTTGAACACATTGTAGGAGATGTGCTTGGGCTGCTTCTTGCTGTTCTACTCGCTGAGCCAAATGAATGAGAAGGTCCCGGGCTGAGGGTTCCCCCGTTCCTTCGGTAGTCATCGCCAGAGTTTACTGTCACGACTAGTATAGCGTACCTGCTATCGTTGGCACTACTCGGAGGAAGGCGCGGAGTCTAACGTGCCCCTGGTGTTCACCAGGGACCCCCGCAAGGAGGTATGGACTTGGCTGCAGGAAACACGCAGGTCGCGGTCCTTCCACGAGTCAGATAGCGAAGCACGAGAGGAATGTCAGACAGGCGGGTTCAGCAACGGTGCGGGCAATGCAGGTACACAAGGAGAATCCGAACGGGGTGTGAATCAAGCCGGGTCGATAACGTTCTGACAGCGAGGTACAAAAGGGAGATCCAAAGGGGTAGTCAAGGCAATCCGGGTCACAATGGTCACAGGCAAACGGCAATAAACTGGAGGAAGGCAAGGGTCAGGAAACAGATAAACACAGGAACACTGGAACGCTGGAGGACAGGAAAGGACCTGAAACTCTGGCACAGGAGGTGAGGTCAGAGGGGCTTAAATAGTGCTGCTAGCCAATGCCCTCAGCACTAGTGGTGCTGTCATAGCTGTAGCGCCGTAGCGCTAGTCATCTTGCAGCGCCGTAACGCTCTCTTCATGCAGCGTCCCGTTGCCTAGCAACGGGGACGCTTCTGGGTCTGAGCTGGCCGGCCGGGCGGAAGGGGAAGTGACGCGTCTGGTTGCTAGGCAACCAGACGTTCTGTGTGGACGGGCGGGCGGCCGCCGAGCGGCGCCTGACAGTTGTCAATTTAAAACAAGCAGAAGTGAGGACTGTGATTGCTGAAAGTAAAATTTTGCATTTATGTTAAATTAATGGAACGCCACCCAAAATTCAATTTTCAGTTTTCAGTGTAGTTATCCTATAAGATTGAGTTGAATAAGTGTTTTGACCCAAGTCAAATGCACTTAATGGACCCCTGACTTTTTCTCATACCTAATAGATACTATTGAAACTTACCACTATATAAAAGTTACAGATGTTTTTCAGAACTGAAGATATTTTAAATAAACTTGTAATTGTGTAAGGAGATATTTTCCTACACAACTTCAGACTTTCTGCCGTAGAATTCCATCGACGTAGAATTCCATTTACAGCCAGTCTCTCCCTGTCCTCAAATGACTGTTAATGGAGAACAATCGTTTGCACTCAGCTACACAGCAAATGATATTACAATGTAAAATAGTTCTATCAAGAGAAGTTTTACATATACTATGTATGTTAGGGAATTTAGATTGTAAGCTCCAATGGGACAGGGACTGATGAGCGTGAGTTCTCTGTACAGCGCTGCGGAATTAGTGGTGCTATATAAATAAATGGTGATGATGATGATATACATATGTGCATGTTATTAATAGCTGTTATAAGTGAGGTTTAGGCTTGTGGTCTTGCTCCATGCAGTCGTTTCTCCAGAGTTCAATTTGAAAAGACAGGCCTGTGTGATGCTGCAGTGAAGGGTGTAGCCATGCAGACCAATTTGAAGCCACTAGCAGAGACCTTGAGGCTTCTGATTGGTTTTCTTGCTCAGAACTTTCTCACTGACCATGCTAGAATGGTGAACGATAATAACTCACAAAGTTTAACTGGGAGTGCACTACATGTATGGTACTCACTACAGATACAGGATATGTGTATAAATAAAGCTTGCACACTATTACAACTATATTAAATATTGTGCCTTTGCCTTTATTGTATCTGTCATATATGTAATTTAAACTCATATGGAAGATGTCTTATGTAGGGGCGTATGTAGAGTTGAACATGCATCTGTTTTATTTGCATAAAATAGGCATTATATAAATTTTGTCAAATCTTAAACTTACAACTCCTTACAACTGAAGATAAGGAACATTGAAGAAAAGGGGCGTGTGATTGTAGGCCAAGCAGTGCTCGAAGTGTGCCAGTATAAGACGGTATGTCATATTGGCACTTCTAAACTGGAACTGTCCACAACAAGTATGTTGCTTGCAGACAGTTTCCACTTCAGAGGACAGTTCCTGAGCTCTGATGATCGTTTGTTTTTTTTGTTTTTTGGTGAAGGAGTGGGGGGGTGCTTTGCCGTGAATCGCAGGTCGCTGGATAGACACATCTGTGCCATCGGTGACTTACTCACTTGTACACTGCTCACTCCTCCAGCGCTGGTGGATAGTGGATCCCTACACCACTGCTGCAAGTGTGTTTATAGGAGCTCCCAGTCTAGTCAAGCAAATTGTTTTCAAAGGAAACTTCAAACAATCTAAGAAACGCAGCCAAACATTTTAAGGAATAGATACCATCATATAGAACTTTTCTTTTTCTAATAAAACAAATTTATTAAACAAATTACATTAAAAACCATTAAAATGACGTAAAAATTTAAGAAAATTGCACAGTATAAAGCAGTACTATATATGATTGATTTGGCTTGTATACAGGATAATTCACTACATTGCTTTATTGCTCCTCCCCTATTACAAACAGGAAATCCTGATGTTAAAGATAGACAGTCAATCCTTTGGTCATTTGAGTAACTTATTGCATGAAAACATTAGTTCATTGCATATGTTTGAGTCAGAGAAATTGACTTGTTCTTTGGGGCCTGTGCACTATTACTGTTGCTATGGTAATAGCTGTGCATTATTACCGTTACGACGGTATTTTCACAGACTGATTTTTGCTTGCAACTCTGTGAGCTACGAGCAAAAATCTGCGTTACAAATTACTGTAGTAACGGTAATAATGCGGGGCCAACGTTATTCCCATTACATTTTTAATATCGCAACTTCAAAATTTCCATACCCCTACTTCTAAATTTCCACTTTGACCACTGAGGCCAAGTTCAGTAAGGGTGCATTTACATAACGGTGACTGAGGCAGACCTTAACGCAGTCACATATGCACTTGTAAGGAGGTGTATCTTTTGGGGGTGCTGGAGGGTTGGTCCAGCAAGATGCAATGATAAATGGATAATTGATGCCCTTCTGATTGGATAATTGATGATCGCTGATTAATCTCTTGAGCTGACAGTACTTAAAACATTATTGTGGATCTATATTATATGAAGTCGCGGCCGTCTATTCACATTACTTAATTGATATTTCCATTTAGACAACAGCAGAAAAGAAGGTTCCCAGTGGATTTTTAAAGAGGAAGTCAACACGTGTTTGCATTTAAATTAATTTACTTTGTGTTTGTATTTTGTGTATGTGCTTATATTTCAATATATTTTATATGGAACATGCGACTTTTGCATTTATTAATAGCTGTCCAGATATTATATTGTCTTAAATATATGACGCTTAATTCTATTTTTGACTTGCATACAAATAAGGTAACATGACACTGATATATCTGAGGATGCCACTTTGGAATTAAAAGAGGATGAGGGGGAGATATGTGTAGGCGACAAGGGCGCTACTGAGGATGTTGATGAGGATGAGGTTGTTTGTGTAAGTCCTGCACCAGTGGCAGCAGTTCTGGCATGTGACAAGAAAAAGGCCATTGTCATACCTGGGCATTAAAAAAAAAACCACTTCTTATGTGTGGAATTAATTCTACCCAAATCCAGACAACAATTGTATAGCCATTTGTAGTGTATGTCAAGCCACAGTCAGTCGAGGGAGGGACTTTAACCATCTTGCAACCTCGTCTATGTTACGCCATTTGATGAGAGTTCATGGCAAAGTGTTGGGAAAAGCTGAAAGTTCTTCCCAAAAAATTACAAACACTCCATCATCAGCTAAGACCCTCCGGTCACCGACATCCCAACGGCTACAAAATACACCCACCACACCATCCTCATCAATATCCTCAGTAGCGCTCAGAGGTAGTCCGGCATCCCACTTATTAAGGCTGGATGACTCCTGCACTATTATTGATTCCTCTGAAGAAAGCGTTAGTCCCACTGCTGCTGCTGCTGTTGAGGCTGCTGGGGGTGAATCGTCATCCCAGAGGCAGGTCAAGAAAATGAGCAGTCCTACATTTCAGCATTTAACTGTGAAACAATCATTTGCTAGGGGAAGCAAATATGACAGCAGTCACCCAGTCGCCAAGCGAATCACAGACGCCATGGCTGCAATGTTAGTTTTAGATCTGCGTCCAATCTCCACAATAAACGCAGCTGGTTTTTCACAGTTAATTGAGGTTTTGTGTCCGCGTTACAGAATTCCATTGCGACACCATTTCTCCCGTAAAGCAATTCCACAACTATACCAAAAAGTGTGTAAAAATGTAGAGATTGCGCTGAAAAATGCCATTCTGCCCACTGTCCACTTAACCACAGATATGTGGACAAGTGGAAGTGGCCAAACCAAAGACTATATGACTGTGACAGCCCACTGGGTTGGTCATTCATCTTCACGAGCAGGAACAGCAGCAGCATTTACACCACTATGTAACATTTGTCACAGGCAGGCCACTCTTTGTATCACCGGCTTCACTAACAGGCATACAGCTGACAATTCGTTACGCAAACTAAGAGATGTGATTGATACATGGCTTATACCACTTGGACTCTCCCCAGGATATGTCATTTCTGATAACACCAACAATATAGTGCGAGCATTACAGCTGGGTGATTTCCAACATATTCCCTGTTTTGCTCACACCATCAACTTGGTGGTGCAGAGCTTCCTACGAAATAACAGTGAGGTGCAGGAGATGCTTTCGGTGGCCCGTAAAATTTCAGGCCATTTCAGGCATTCAGCCACAGCATGTAGGAGATTACAGCAGCTCCAAGAGCAGTTTAACTTGCCCTGCCACCAACTTAAACAAGAGGTGGTAACTAGGTGGAATTCCACCCTGTACATGCTTCAGAGGATGGAGGAACAGCGCAAAGCCATCCAAGCATATTGCACAAGCCATGACATTGGGAAAGGAGGGGGATGTATTTCACTCTTGCACAGTGGGGAATCCTTTCAGTGCTGTGCAAAGTGCTGAAACCATTTGAAGTTGTGACGTGTCTGGTAAGTGCAGACTCTGCTGGTTTGAGCCAAGTCATTCCTTTAATTAGACTATTGGAAAAGCAGCTTGAGATACTGAGGGAGGAGATGAAAGCAAGCAATTCCGCAAAGTATGTTGGCCTTGTCGATCAAGCACTTAATTTGCTTCAAGATCTTGAGCTCGGATCAGTACGTTTTGGCCACTGTGCTTGATCCAAGGTTTAAGACCTACATTGAGTCTTTGCTTCAAAATGAACGAAATGTGAACTTTTGCAAGGAGCTATTACTCAGCAAGTTGACTGCTGAACTGGGCCTTGGCTTGACGACATGTCCTCCTTCAGTTTCTCAAGCAGCTGCTGCTCGTAAAAAATTGAATTTTCCCAAAAACAGCAGGGAGGACGCAAAGGGCAGACCAGAACAGTTTAACATCTGGGCTGGTTTGAAGGATTTTTCAAAAAAATGTGTGACCTTGCTCATAACTCCATCCAATATGAGTATTAACATGCAAAGGATGGTGGAGGATTACTTTCAAGAGGTAATTGATATGGAAATGTCAGACAGTCCCTTTCCTTACTGGAAACCCATGTACAAACTTGCTTTGCAATACTTAAGCTGCCCACCCTCCAGTGTGTACTCTAAACGAGTGTTCAGCACAGTAGGGAACTTATTCAGTGATCGCCGTAGAAGGTTACTTCCCAAAAATGTGGAGAAAATGATGTTTATAAAAATGAACTACATCTTCCACGAGGAAGGCCTTCTCCATCCAAGACATCCAAGCACTGACTGTTCTCTAATGGCGAATTCAAGCGGCGATGAGTTGATAGTCTATGATGATGGCGTACACACTGATGAGGGTGAGGATGAAGCTGAAGATGATGACGATAACATCTTTTTAAAACTTTCTATGTAAGTGTAGGGTGCAATCTCCCCCCAAAGAGGAAAGGGACTTGGGGCATTTCCATATCATGTAGTGTCTTGAAAGGCTGCTGTTTGGGCAATTTCTCCTTAAGGGTAGGGTGTCATACACAGAGGTGACCCCAAACTGTCTTTGTCCATTTCTCTTAATATTGTACAGTCTATAACAGCTGAATTTTTTGGTATTTTATACAAGTGGAGGGGGGCGTAGAGAGACCGAAACCAAGCTGGCTTTCTCCATTTCAATTAATATTGTACAGTCTATAACGGCTGAATTTTTTGGTATTTTATACAAGTGGAGGGGGGCCTAGAGAGACAGAAACCAAACTGGCTTTCTCCATTTCAATTAATATTGTACAGTCTATAACGGCTGAATTATTTGGTATTTTATACAAGTGGAGGGGGGCCTAGAGAGACAGAAACCAAACTGCCTTAGTCCATTTCTTTACATATTTAAGTATAAGTGTAGGGTGTAATATACATCCACAGACGATGGCTGCATTGCCAATATTCATAGATGGAGAGGAAGACAATCTGATTTGTGTGTAGATTTAATGAAGGCCTACCAGGAATGAAACTGTTCTTTGGATAATTTATTAGCTTTACAATTACATTAATTATCCTACAAACAGGTAGAGCACTAAATTTGGTTATTTTAGGCCCAAAAACATTGATTTTTAATGAAATGAGCGAAACTAAACTAAACAAAACAAAAACAAAAACAAAAACACGCAAGGGCGGTTTTGCAAAACCAAAACCAAAATCAAAACACGAAGGTAATCCAGATCCAAAACCAAAAACAAAACCAAAACATGGGGGTCAGTGAACATCTCTAATTGAGATGCACCAGAGCCAGTTCCTGGGGAACTGGCTTGGCAACAAAAAAACATGCTTCAGTATGGGAAACTCCCTGGGCTATAAATAGACCTCACATCACATACTTCATTATGCGGCGGTTGTCCCTCCATAGAGGAACAAAGTTTCCGTTATTTAATTTATTTGTTTTTTGCTGAGCCAGTTCCTAAGGATTTTTTGGGGTTCAGCAAGCATCAAGACAAGAAGATTTTTTGCCTTCAACCTGTGGAATATTTTTTGGGGTTTATTTTTTTAGGACAACTACAGGACCTTGGATGCATTGTTTTCGGACAGCTACAAGACACTGCATGGCTGAACGGGCCCTGGGTGTCAGGGCATGCTGGTACTTGTAATTCTGCAAGTGTCAGCATGCCCTGGCTGCCATGTGTATGCTGGTGCTTGCAGTTCTACAAGTACCCGTATGCCCAGACTGTTAATTGCAGCCTGGGCTTGCTGGAACCTATAGTTTCTTAGACTAAAATAGTGTTTACACTAAATGAATTCACTTTATTACCCCACACCCACCGCTCTGGGGTGTGGGAAGAGCCCTAGTGCTTTCAGCAGTTTTTGTTTGCAGGCCCCAACTCCCTAGGGAATCCAGTCCTGTGCTAACCACCCTGCTGTGGGTTCACAGTGCACCATAGCGGGTAATGAGCAACCAGAATGTATTTGGCAGAACTCCGATAGGTAGAGATCAGGAGTAGAGAAGACAACAGAATCCTTTAAACAAGCCAGGAGTCAAGGCAGGTAGAGATATGAGAGCAAATTCATTTCACAAAGCCAAGAGTCAGGAGTGGAGAAGACAGCAGAATCCTTAGAACAATCCAGTTCAAATACATAGAACAGAACAAGTCAAGATACAAGGCTCATTAGGTCAAGCAGGAACTATCAACAGCATTGGTATGCTGCCAGGAAGATGGTTTTTATAAAGACAAAAGCACAAATCAGAAACAGCAGCATAATTAGCAGTAAATAATAGCACAGATGCCAGACTAGAAGCTGTAGAGAAGCTTGTTGCTATTTGGCAGCAAACATCTGAATCACTGAACTGCTGGATTATTTCTTCACATGGTTGAAGTAGTAATGCACAGCTGACAGACAAACAGGAGAGATCCTATTTCTTAACAATCACACAAAGGATTGGCTCAAAACTAAATTTTTAATAAAAAACAATAATTAAACACAACCAGCACATATAAACTGTATCTCAGTAGACCACATAAATTAACTTTTAACACTATAAAATATAGATGTATGGTAATTCTAATTGCAAGCATGAAAGGAGCAAATAATAGTATCACTATAATATAATGATTTTAGTCAGTGGCACAAAGGCTTTGAAATAAATATATTAGTCTCATCAAAATCAGTGTCAATTAGGAAACAGTCTTAAATTGTGTTTGTACTTCTGGCTCAACTGGCTCAAGTATCATGGGAGAATGTTGTCTGCTTAGGTCAGCAACCCATCTTCGTCAGCATATATTTGGCAATACATTCCTGTTCCAATGTCTAGGCACTGTATTTATTATTATTATTATTATTATTATTATTATTATTATTATTATCTTTAATTTATAAGGCTCCACAAAGGGTCCGCAGTGCTCTACATGACATATGCAGAAAACAGTGACCCATGACACAACATGATACATAAAGAACAAAATATGAAGAACAAAAATATATAAATATACACACACACACTCACACACACAAGTAACATGGTAAAGCAAATCAAATTATTTCTGGGACAATGAGTGACAGTGATGGTAGAAATCAGCAGGAAGTAGGGATGAGCGCACTCGGATTTATGAAATCCGAGCCCACCCGAACGTTGCGGATCCGAGTCGGATCCGAGACAGATCCGGGTATTGGCGCCAAATTCAAAAGTGAAACTGAGGCTCTGACTCATAATCCCGTTGTCAGATCTCGCGATACTCGGATCCTATAAATTCCCCGCTAGTCGCCGCCATCTTCACTCGGGCATTGATCAGGGTAGAGGGAGGGTGTGTTAGGTTAGGTGGTCCTCTGTGCTGTTTAGTTCTGTGCTGTTTAGTTCTGTGCTGTTTAGTTCTGTGCTTTTTAGTTCTGTGCTGTGCTGTGCTGTGCTGTGCTGTGCTGTGTTCTGCAGTATCAGTCCAGTGGTGCTGTGTCCTGTGCTCTGTCCTGCTGAGTTCCGTAGTGCTGCTGGGTCCTGTGCCGTGTCCTGTTCAGTCCAGTGGTGCTGTGTCCTGTGCTCTGTGCTTCTAAGGGCATAGTTATTTCCCCACTATTCCCAAGTTTTTTAAAAATAAAAAAAAAGTAAAAAAAAAAATAAAATAAAAAAAAAAAAAAATATATAATAATTATAACCAAATTTGCAAAACCAATACAGCAGTATAAGTCCATTGGTACTGCAATATTACCAAGTTCACACATTCTGCAGTATCTTGTGCTACATATAATGGAGACCAAAAATTTGGAGGATAAAGTAGGGAAAGATCAAGACCCACTTCCTCCTAATGCTGAAGCTGCTGCCACTAGTCATGACATAGACGATGAAATGCCATCAACGTCGTCTTCCAAGCCCGATGCCCAATCTCGTAGTACCGGGCATGTAAAATCCAAAAAGCCCAAGTTAAGAAAAAGTAGCAAAAAGAGAAACTTTAAATCATCTGAGGAGAAACGTAAAGTTGCCAATATGCCATTTACGACACGGAGTGGCAAGGAACGGCTTAGGCCCTGGCCCGTGTTCATGACTAGTGGTTCAGCTTCACCCATGGATCTTAGCCCTCCTCCTCCTCCCCCCCCCCTACAAAAAATTGAAGAGAGTTATGCTGTCAGCAACAAAACAGCAAACAACTCTGCCTTCTAAAGAGAAATTATCACAAATCCCCAAGGCGAGTCCAAGGGTGTTGGTGGTTGTCAAGCCTGACCTTCCCATCACTGTACGGGAAGAGGTGGCTCGGGAGGAGGCTATTGATGATGTAGCTGGCGCTGTGGAGGAACTTGATGATGAGGATGGTGATGTGGTTATTGTAAATGAGGCACCAGGGGGGGAAACAGCTGATGTCCATGGGATGAAAAAGCCCATCGTCATGCCTGGTCAGAAGACCAAAAAATGCACCTCTTCGGTCTGGAGTTATTTTTATCCAAATCCAGACAACCAATGTATGGCCATATGTAGCTTATGTAAAGCTCAAATAAGCAGGGGTAAGGATCTTGCCCACCTAGGAACATCCTCCCTTATACGTCACCTGAATAACCTTCATAGTTCAGTGGTTAGTTCAGGAACTGGGGCTAGGACCCTCATCGGTACAGGGACACCTAAATCCCGTGGTCCAGTTGGATACACACCAGCAACACCCTCCTCGTCAACTTCCTCCACAATCTCCATCAGATTCAGTCCTGCAGCCCAAGTCAGCAGCCAGACTGAGTCCTCCTCAATACGGGATTCATCCGAGGAATCCTGCAGCGGTACGCCTACTACTGCCACTGCTGCTGTTGCTGCTGTTAGTCGGTCATCTTCCCAGAGGGGAAGTCGTAAGACCGCTAAGTCTTTCACAAAACAATTGACCGTCCAACAGTCGTTTGCCATGACCACAAAATACGATAGTAGTCACCCTATTGCAAAGCGTATAACTGCGGCTGTAACTGCAATGTTGGTGTTAGACGTGCGCCCGGTGTCCGCCATCAGTGGAGTGGGATTTAGAGGGTTGATGGAGGTATTGTGTCCCCGGTACCAAATCCCCTCGAGATTCCACTTCACTAGGCAGGCGATACCAAAAATGTACAGAGAAGTAGGATCAAGTGTCCTCAGTGCTCTTAAAAATGCGGTTGTACCCACTGTCCACTTAACCACGGACATGTGGACAAGTGGTTCTGGGCAAACGAAGGACTATATGACTGTGACAGCCCACTGGGTAGATGCATCCCCTTCCGCAGCAACAGCAACAGCTGCATCAGTAGCAGCATCTACAAAATGGCTGCTCATGCAAAGGCAGGCAACATTGTGCATTACAGGCTTTAATAAGAGGCACAACGCTGACAACATATTAGAGAAAATGAGGGAAATTATCTCCCAGTGGCTTACCCCACTTAGACTCTCATGGGGATTTGTGGTGTCAGACAATGCCAGTAACATTGTGCGGGCATTAAATATGGGCAATTTCCAGCACGTCCCATGTTTTGCCCACACCATTAATTTGGTGGTGCAGCATTACCTCAAGAGTGACAGGGGTGTGCAGGAGATGCTTGCGGTGGCGCGCAAAATTGCTGGACACTTTCGGCATTCAGCCAGTGCCTACCGCAGACTAGAGGCACATCAAAAAAGCATGAACCTGCCCTGCCATCACCTCAAACAAGAGGTTGTGACGCGCTGGAACTCCACCCTCTATATGCTGCAGAGGATGGAGGAGCAGCAAAAGGCCATTCAGGCCTACACAGCCACCTACGACATAGGCAAAGGAGTGGGGATGCGCCTCAGTCAAGCGCAGTGGAGACTGATTTCCGTGTTGTGCAAGGTTCTGCAGCCATTTGAACTTGCCACACGAGAAGTCAGTTCCGACACTGCCAGCTTGAGTCAGGTCATTCCCCTGATCAGGCTGTTGCAGAAGCAGCTGGAGAAAGTGAGGGAGGAGCTGGTAAGCCATTGCGATTACACCAAGCATGTAGCTCTTGTGGATGTAGCCCTTCGTACGCTTTGCCAGGATCCGAGGGTGGTCACTCTTTTAAAGTCAGAGGAATACATTCTGGCCACCGTGCTCGATCCTCGGTTTAAAGCGTATGTTGTGTCTCTGTTTCCGGCGGACACAAGTCTACAGCGGTGCAAAGACCTGCTGGTCAGGAGATTGTCCTCTGAAGAGGACCGTGACATGCCAACAGCTCCACCCTCATTTTCTTCCACATCTATGGCTGCGAGGAAAAAGCTCAGTTTTCCCAAAAGAGGCACTGGCGGGGATGCTGATAACATCTGGTCCGGACTGAAGGACCTGCCAACCATTGCAGACATGTCTACTCTCGCTGCATTGGATGCTGTCACAATAGAAAAAATTGTGGATGATTACTTTGCTGACACCATCCAAGTAGACATGTCAGACAGTCCATATTGTTACTGGCAGGAAAAAAAGGCAGTTTGGAAGCCCCTGTACAAACTGGCTCTATTTTACCTGAGTTGTCCCCCCTCCAGTGTGTACTCGGAAAGAGTTTTTAGTGCAGCGGGGAACCTGGTCAGTGAGCGGCGAAGGAGGTTGCTTCCTCACAACGTTGAAAAAATGATGTTTATAAAAATGAATAATCAATTCCTCAATGAAGTACAGCACTGCCCTCCAGATACTACAGAGGGACCTGTGGTTGTGGAGTCCAGCGGGGACGAATTGATAATGTGTGATGAGGAGGAAGTACACACTGTAGGGGGAGAGGAATCAGAGGTTGAGGATGAGGACGACATCTTGCCTCAGTAGAGCCTGTTTAGTCTGTACAGGGAGAGATGAATAGCTTTTTTGGTGTGGGGGCCCAAACAAACCAATCATTTCAGCCAAAGTTGTTTGGTAGGCCCTGTCGCTGAAATGATTGGTTTGTTAAAGTGTGCATGTCCTATTTAAACAACATAAGGGTGGGTGTGAGGGCCCAAGGACAATTCCATCTTTGACCTTTTTTTGTTGCATTATATGACCAATCAACAGTCGTTTGCCATGTTTAAAAAGTAAAACCAAATTTAAAAAAATACAAGAAATTAAACCAAAAGTAAAATGCCGTGTCATAATTTAAAACAAGAGGTATTGACGTGCTCTAAAACTACTGTATTGTTGTTTATATTTTATAAACACTACACTTGACAGCTTGAGTCTTTCAATAAAAAAGTAACTGTCCATTGCACGAATATTTGCAACAGGGACAATTTTAGGGTTAAGAAAGTCAACTAATAACACTTCGACGCTGTCTGTCTTTATAAACACTACACTTGGAAGTTGGAGGAGGTATTGTGGCCCCGGCACCAAATTTACTACCGGGGCCACCCCACTATGCAGTCCAGATACTTGTTTGGTGGAATTCTGACACGTGGAGGGTTTTATTATTATTATATTGTGTGGACCACTCTATCTATACCACACTACAACTCTATATACCACTCTATTTCATACTTTAATTCTATTTCATACTTTAATTCTATTTCATACTTTAATTCTATTTCATACTTTAATTCTATTTCATACTTTAATTCTATTACTAATTACCATAAAGAGGAACAAAATAAACCAATTTTACCAAAAGTATAATATGACTTAGACTTACAAACACTACACTTGAAAGATCGTGCCTTTAAATGAAAAAGTCAGTCTTCATTGCACGACTATGTGCAACAGGGACAGTTTTTTGGGTTTACAAAGTCAAACAATAACACTTTGACCCTGTCTGTCTGGGATCTCAATTACGAATTGTCTGTACCATGTTTGGAGGAGGTATTGTGGCCCCGGTATCAAATTGGGTACCGGGGCCACCCCACTATGCAGTCCAGATACTTGTTTGGTGGAATTCTGACACGTGGAGGGTTTTATTATTATTATATTGTGTGGACCACTCTATCTATACCACACTACAACTCTATATACCACTCTATTTCATACTTTAATTCTATTTCATACTTTAATTCTATTTCATACTTTAATTCTATTTCATACTTTAATTCTATTTCATACTTTAATTCTATTACTAATTACCATAAAGAGGAACAAAATAAACCAATTTTACCAAAAGTATAATATGACTTAGACTTACAAACACTACACTTGAAAGATCGTGCCTTTAAATGAAAAAGTCAGTCTTCATTGCACGACTATGTGCAACAGGGACAGTTTTTTGGGTTTACAAAGTCAAACAATAACACTTTGACCCTGTCTGTCTGGGATCTCAATGACGAATTGTCTGTACCATGTTTGGAGGAGGTATTGTGGCCCCGGTATCAAATTGGGTACCGGGGCCACCCCACTATGCAGTCCAGATACTTGTTTGGTGGAATTCTGACACGTGGAGGGTTTTTTAATTATATTGTGGCCTCGGTACCAAATTGTGTACCGGGGCCACCACACTACGCAGTCAAGATAGATAGATGCGTATTGCGTATCATAGATAAAGTACATTCAGTGGTGTGGGGAAAATTGAAAAATATTCAAAATGCACTGACATTATAAAAAACAAGAGGTTGTCACACGCTAAAACTCCAACATGTATATGATGGAGAGGATGGAGGAGCAGCCGTATGTGTAGTGTAATGCAGATCTGTTGAAGGTTTTTTATATATTTTATTGTGGTGCCCAGTGCCCACTCCTCTACGCAGTCCAGGTACATTTATTGGTGCGAATCATAAAAGTTCAGGGTTTTTAAGATATTGTGGTGACCCACTCCTCTACACAGTCCAGGTACATTTATTGGTGCGATTCATAAAAGTTCAGGGTTTTTAAGATATTGTGGTGACCCACTCCTCTACGCAGTCCAGGTACAATTATTGGTGCGAATCATAAAAGTTCAGGGTTTTTAATATATATTGTGGTGACCCACTCCTCTACGCAGTCCAGAAAGATACCTTGTTGCAACGTTTTGGACTAATAACTATATTGTGAGGTGTTCAGAATACACTGTAAATTAGTGGAAATGCTTGTTATTGAATGTTATTGAGGTTAATAATAGCCTAGGAGTGAAAATAAGCCCAAAAACTTGATTTTTAAACTTTTTATGTTTTTTTCAAAAAAAATCCGAATCCAAAACCTTAAATCCGAACCGAGACCTTTCGTCAAGTGTTTTGCGAGACAAATCCGAACCTCAAAAATAACTAAAATCCGGATCCAAAACACAAAACACGAGACCTCAAAAGTCGCCGGTGCACATCCCTAGCAGGAAGTAGGCTGAAGCTTAAGAAAACATGGCTAGGGAGGCCAAAAGGTACAGAGGATGATGGAATATTAAAAGCAGCACACAAGGAAAGAGGGCCCTGCTCCTGAGAGCTTAAATCCTAAAGGAAAGGGGGAGACACAAATAGGGTGGCACTAATTGGGGGAGAGAGCCAGGAGAAGGGACGTAGGAGGAGGACTGATAGACTTGAATAAAGAAATGAGTCTTAAGGGCACGCTTGAAGCCTTTGAGAGTAGATCCTAGCCTGATGGAACATGGAAGATCGTTCCATAGCTTGGGAGCATCCCAGGCAAAGTCCTGGAGACGAGAGTGGAAAGTGGTGATCAGTGAAGTAGTGAGGCGGCGGTCACAGGCAAAGCAGAGGGGGCTTCTAGGAGTGTAGGTAGAGATGAGATTGGAGATGTAGGGAGGGGAAAATTGATTAAGAACTTTAAAGGTGAAGGTGAGGAGTTTAAATATAATTCTGTAGGCCATGGGGAGCCAATGTAGGGACTGTAGGAGGGAGATAGCAGAGATAGAGCAGCGGGAGAGTAAAATGAGGTGGGCAGCAGCATTGAGTATAGACAAGGTGAGAGATTACAAGCGAGTGAACAAGGGTTTTCATGGCTTCCATGGTGAAAAAGGGGCGTATCTTGATATATCTTGGATATATTCCGAAGGTAGAAGTAGCAGGATTTTGTGAGGGACAGAACGTGAGGTTTGAAGGATGACCCCAAGGCATCGGACTTGAGGGACAGAAACAAGGGTAGTGTTTTTTTACAGAAATAGAGAGTGGAGAGGTGGGAGAGATCTGGAGGGGAAAAGATGATAAGTTAAGTCTTGGAAATATTGAATTTAAGGCAGCGTTGGGACATCCAGGAGGAGATGGTTGAGAGACAGCAGGAGACATGAGACAAAAGGGAAGGGGAGAGGTCAGAGAATGAAAGATAAATTTGGGTATCATCAGCATAGAGGTGGTATTGGAGGCCAAAGGAGCAGATGAGGACACCAAGGGAGAATGTGTAGAGGGAGAAAAGCATGGGGCTAAGAACGGAACGCCAACAGGTAAGGGAAGAGGGGGGATGTAGAGTCATGTGTAGAGACTGAGAAGGAGGTGTTGGTGAGGTAAGAGAAAAACAAGGAGAGGACAGTGTTACAGATTTGAGAGTTTGTAAAAGAAGTGTGTGGTCAATGGTATCGAAGGCAGCAGAGAGGTTAAGAAGGATAAGAAGGGAGTAGTGTCTTTTGGATTTAGCGAGGAGAAGGTCAATAGTAACCTTAGTGAGGGCAGTTTCGGTGGAGTGGAGGGGGCGAAAACTGGATTGGAGTGGGTCAAGGAGTGAGTGAGAAGAGATAAAGGAAATGAGACTGTTGTAGACAACCCGTTCAAGAAGTTTGGAGCCAAAAGGAAGAAGCGAAATAGGGCAGTAATTAGAGAGAGAGGCGGGATCAAGGGATAGTTTCTTGAGTATGGGGGAGACAAGAGCATGTTTAAAAGAGGAGGGGAAGATTCCAAAGGAGAGGGATGGGTTGAGGAGGCTGGCAAGGTGGAAGCAGGTCTCAAGAGAGAGGGAGCAGAGGAGTTGGGAGGGGATTGGGTCCTGTGGGAAAGTGGAGGGGGGTGAGGAAGAAAGAAGGGTATGGACATCAGCAAATACCAGAGTGAAGGAAGAGAAGGAGGGTGAGCTAGCAAGTGGGGAGGGCAAAAAGGAGATAGCAGCCGCAGAGGAGGGTGGGAAGGGGGATTATATGGTCTGAGATGTAATTCACCCATTTTTCCATTATTTTGCTGTATGCGTCTGATCAATATATGCCACCGACCGCTCCTTACAGGCTGGATGTTTATAAGATTGTGCGTTCCACTACTACTACAGCAGTGTAAGAATGGATGGTGGTCATCAGCGATTCCTCAATGCCAAAGTTGGGCAGGGAGGGGGGAGAGGGTGGGGTAAGAAGGTACTGCTGGGATATCACATGACGTATTGACTCAATCTTGGAGGTGAAGTGGGTAGGAAAGTTGACAGCACAGAGCTGTGGGGGAGTGGGAGAGGGAGAGTGGAAGAGAGGGAGGGGAGAGATGGGAGTTGAAGGTGGCAAAAAGCCCACGGGGGTTGGAGGTTCGGGAAGAAATGAGAGCCTTAAAAAAGGATTACTTAGAGAGTGATAGGGCTGAACTGTAAGACGCAAGCATGAACTTGAAGTGGAGGAATTCAGCATGAGTGTGTGACTTTCTCCAGAGCCGTTCTGCACTGCGGGAGCATTTTTGAGGATAGCGGGCAAGTTTTGAGTGCCACGAGTGAAGCGGGGACCAACAAAGCCGGGGTGACAGAGTCAAGTGCAGTGGTAAGACTGTGATTGTAAAAGGAGACAGCCTCATCGATGCAATGAAAGAGTGGTGATGGGGGAAAGGAGCGAGCCCAGGGAGGAGGAGAATATGGTAGGATCAACTGTGTCAAGATTACGCCTGGTGAGAGTAACCTTGGGGGATGGGGACGGTGAGAGGGGTGGAGAAATGCTAAAGAAGAGAAAAGACAGTAGATGGTGCTACGAGAGAGGAAAAGGTGAATTAATGAGGTCGGAGACAGTACCAAGGTTTGAAAAAAACAGATCAAGGGAGTAGCCACTGCGGTGGGAGGGAGAGGCGGTCCATTGAGAGAGACCAAGGAAGGAGGAGAGTGAGAGAAATTTGAAGGCAGCAGGGTCTGATGGATTGTCTATAGGGATATTAAAGTCTCCCCAAGATGAGGGAGGGAAGGTCAGAGGAGAAAAAATGAGGTAGCCTTGTGGTAAAGTGATCAAGGAAATGAGAGACAGGACCAGGAGGATGGTAGATAACAGAAAAAGTGGCCACCTTGGGTAATAAAGTGCCTTTTTGCTACCTGATGTACTCCTAGCTCAACTCCTTAGATCAACTCAAAGCCAATGGAAACTAATGGCAACACTACATAGTTCTCATCCGATACAGGTTGGTCCTTTAACTACACTGCTCACTGACATGTTTCATCTCAGAGCGAGACTTTATCAATGCTTGTGATCTCATTCAGCTTCCTCCGTCTTTATACACTCCAGCAACCAACCTATTGCAAGGATTTTTCTTTAATCAGTTAGCTGAAAGCGGTGTTTCACTTGGCAAGTGTAATCAGATGCCATTACAAATTTCTAATTATTGTTACAAGATTACAAATCATATTAACATAAATTAAAAAGCCAATCCTTTGCATAACCTTTCTTTTACCAAACCAAATATATAGATTTCTTAGTTATTAAAACATATTGCAGAGACAAAAGCACATTTTAATGTCAGATTTGTTTTATCTGCTGCAATCGGTATCTGATCTAATGAGAGATAAAAATACCATTATACATGAAAAAACAATTAATTTTATTATATTAATTTATTTTAATTATATGACTTAGACTGAAATCATATATATGCATCTAAGTCAATTATGCAAACTCTGATTATCATTGCACGAGTCACAGATATGTTTCCTGAACTGAAAAAGTAGAAAGCAGAATACAAAAAATACATCTATTTGGCTTAAAATAGCATATATTTAAACATCAACACAACCCTCTAAAACTTGCATTTAATCACATTTCTGTTTTAAATTTTGCTGATAAAGTCACCGAATATCAGCAATTTGCTAGATATCGGAGCGTAATACATTTACTCTCTGGTTGTTAAATATTAACCCCTGAAAGCAAAAAAAGTTGCACGACCACTCTGAAATGGTTATCCGGTATGGCTTCATTTGTGCCGGAACATGTATTATTATTCTGTCTGTTATCTAAAGTAAGACATATCCTCTATATAAAATGTTAATGGTCTGAATGAAAGACTCATTCCACTCTAAAAATGAAAACAATATAACCACATGGAGTTTTAATGTTAAAAAAATCCATAGCAATTGTATCTACTGAGTGTACCATCATAATAATCATATGGTCAGCAGCCTTTCCCATTCTGAATAGGAGGTATGCTAACAAGCCATTGTCAATGTCTGTACAATGACAATATAAGTTACATAGCTCCTCTCTTCATAATCCTATGAACTTTATCAGTAGGTTTTTATATTAGTAAAATCACAACCACCCCAAGTCCATTTATTGACATAAAATATATCCCTAAATATAGTAGCTATCCACTAGCAGTTGGCTCTGATTTTGAGGAGAGTGGTATATTTATTTTAAAGCCTTTTCATATGTGCAAATAGCTAGAGAGAGAGATTATATTTGACTACAATTTAGTGATACTGATGTTTTCTCTTTTCATGTACGCATTTAGAATTACTATACATGTATCTTTTATAGTGTTATATGTACTTCCTGATAAAGTATGTGATCTACTTAGATAGCCACATTTTATATGTGCTGTTTGTTTTTAATCATTGTGTTATGTTAAACCAATCCTTTGTGTGACTTTATTCTGCATTATAAAAAGATAATTTATGTTTTGACATTACAACTGTTCATATGTTGTTTAGTTGTTTGCTGTGTATGTGTGTGTTAAGTTTTCTTTAAACTATTTGTGATATAATGGACTGGAGTCTTAGGGGCTACAGTCCATAATATTGGGGAATATCTTCTTCATTATCCTGGTACTCCATAGCCCAGGCAGATTGGGAAGAGCACTGGTGCTTTTCAGTGCAGCACTGGTATTATCTAGGATGGGAGAGGCATGGTGTTTTTGTGTAAAATCAAGACTCCAATAGCTCCAAGCATAGCTAATACTGTGAAGTTGGAGGATAAGAAATGGTATAGAGACAGAAGGGAAGAGGGCCCTGCTCATAAGAGCTTACATACTAAAGGAAGGGGAAACAGAATGCAATCACAAGGCGAGTCAGTGGAGGGGATCACGCCAGTACAGTGACAGGGAAAGAGAGAGGAGATTGAGCATGGAGATGGTTAGGTGGAAGGCTGGTAGGCTTTGAGAAACAGATGAGTTTTAAGTGCCCATTTGAAGGTGGATAGATTAGGGGACAGTCGGATGGAACGTGAGAGGTAGTTCCAATGGAGGGGGGCAACCCAATAGAAATCTTGGATTCTGGAATGGGATGAGGTGATCAGAGTGGAGGAGAGACGACGGCGGTCATTGACCGATTGCAGGGAGCGGGAGGAAGCTTGGAAACATAAGGGACAATAGAGAGTGAGAGGGCCTTGTAGGTGAGGGTGTGGAGTTTGAAAAAGATTCTGTAGGGGAAAGGAAGCCAGTCTAAGGTAAGGCAGAGAGGGGAAGTAGAAGAAGAGCATTGTGAAAGGACGATAAGTCTCGCAGTCACACTGAGTATAGAGCAAAGGGGGGTGAGGTGGGAGTGGGGAAGGCCAGTAAGGAGAAGGTTGCAGTAATCAAGATGGGAAATGATGAGTGCATGTATAATGGTTTTGGTGGCATCCTGAGATAGGAAGGGCCATATGCAGGCGATATTGCATAATCGAAAACGACAGAATTGAGCAAGAGATTGAATGTGGCGTGCAAAAAAGAGAGAGGAGCCAAGGATGACGCCCAGACAGTGGAGTGGGGAAATGGAAAAGATGGTGGTGTTGTTATGAGTGATAGAGAGAAGGTGGGATGAAGGGATGATTTTAAGAAAACAAGAGGACATTTAAGAGGAGATGGTGGAAGGGCAGTCAGATACACGAGAGAGGAGGGGGGGAAAGATCAGGAGAGGAAATGTAAAGTTGAATGTCATCAGCTTAAAAGTGATACTGAAGACAGAAGGAAGTGATGAGCTCACCCAGGGAGGTAGTGTATAGCGAAAAGAGTAGAGGGCCAAGAACAGAACCCTGAGTCATTCCTGCAAGCAGGGTGGAGGGGGGGGGACAGAGAAGGAGTGGTTGTCGAGGTATGAGGTGAATCTTGCAAGAACGAAACCTGAGAGGTAGAGAGAAAGAAGAGTCTGCAACAGGAGGGGGTTATCCACAGTGTTAAAGGCCACAGAGGGGTCCAGGAGTATGAGCAGGGAGAAGTGACCTCTGGATTTAGACGAGAGAAGGTCGTTGTTAATTTTGGCCAAGGCGGTTTCTGTGGAGTGGAGGGGGCGGAAGCCAGATTGGAGAGGATCAAGGAGGGAGTTTGATGGTGGCTTGTCCCTCTGTCTCCTCGAGCTTCCTCAGGATATTATCTGCCTTTCCAAAATGGATTTAAAGCCTTGCAGGGATGTCTGGACAAATGTCTAGGCGTTTCTATGGGGTGAATTGTGTCCTCCCTTTCTCTTTTCCATTATCATTGCCTAATATGGCCAAAATAGAACAAAATACCCTCGGGGAAGAATTCCTCCTGAGTCCAGTTACCTGTATCCAAAATATAAAATACATTGTGGGCCTGATGCTGAACTGGCTGCAAATTGGGACATCATTTACAATAAAAATGATGCATGTAGAAATAGCTTAAGTATGCCAATATGCTGAGCCATAGGCATCTCAAGATGCATCCAGCTCTTCACCTGCAGCATAAGGACTTGTCATAACCAAGGCGCATATACTGCTGATCCAGAGGCGAACATGTCTTAAGATGTGTACAGCTCTGCGTATGACTGGAAATACGCTATTATTCCATGCTTTTGTTTTTTGTAATATACTCCCATATTGCGACCAACTCTGCATCAGCCCAAAGGTCTGGGTGGTGTGAAACCTTGGGAAGTTTGTGCAAATTAATTTGAATAAAATTTGTGCAACATAAATTTGAGTTAATCATTGATTTTGCAATTTAGAGTGTATGGGAGATCCCGATGGGGTTGCTAAATGACAAATTTTGTTTTTAAGGGGCTTCACCATACAATAAACTGTAAGATTGCGAGCAGGGGCCTCATACCTCTGTCTGTCTGTATTACCTAGTATTGTATTATTACTGTGTTTGTTCCCAATTGTAAAGCGCTACAGAATTTGCTGGCGCTATATAAATAAATGTTGATGATTACGATACAATGCAATTTGCTAGATTCAGTATTTACCCAATATGTGACTTTACATCTATTCCAATAATTGTATCAGAGACAAGGTAATATCACATAGGAATAGTTTATGCCCTAACTTTATTGATACACTGTGTCTATTCTATAGGTTACGAATTTACCGTACTTCATCTTCATGTTGATCAAAACCAGACACCATGTGGTCCATCACTTAAAGGTAGCATTGATCTGCCTAAAAATAAGGCAAAAAAAGACTTCCAGAATCACCAATGTAAACGGCTTTTTTTTACCTCCTTTCTTTCCAAACTTATTTAAGACTCTTCCCCACCACCTGTATTACTTCCTCATCAGCAGACTTTAGTTAGATCCTGATTCACTGATTTTGGCAAAGAACGAGTTAATGGTGCTGTTAAGGAGACATTTACATTGGCTAAAATGTATTTACCTCCCTCTGACATTTTTAACATTTTATTTTCTTACATTCTGAAATTGAAATGGATTTATGCTAAAATTCTTACCGTTGACCAACACAAAATGCAATGTAATGTCAAATAAAAAAACAACTTAAACCTTTTTCACAATTAATTACAGATAAAAACTAGCAATAATTAACTATATATGTATTCCATCCCCTACTCACCGCTCCCTGTTTTAGTGCTTGGTAGAAACACCTTTTGCTGCAATTACAGCTATGTAAGACTTGTTTAACAGCTTCGTACATCAGAACATTGCAGTTTTCTGTCATTCTTCTTTGCAATATTGCTTAAATTCTATCAGTTGAATGGGGACCATTGGTGAACAGCAATTTTCAAACCATTCTAGTGACTCTCAATGGGATGAGGCTTAGCTGCATAATTTGGGTCCTTGTACTGCTACAATCTAAAGGCCTAAATTGCAGACTGCAGCAGATTATCCACCAAAATGTCCCTATATATTGCACCCTCCATGTTGTCCTCTATTTAGACAAGCTTTCCAGTCTCTGAATCAGGGAAGCATCCAGTTAGTATTATGATCCCATTATTATGCTCCATGGTAGGTATAAATTATTGGCATGATACACAGAATTAGTCTTGTGTCAAATATAGCACATAATGCATAGAGGCCAAAATGTTCAATTCTGGTATCATCAGACCATAGCATCTTCCTCCAAGTATTATGTGGGCCTCCCACTTGTTTTCTAACAAACTGTAGGCAACATTTCATATGTTGGGGGGTTTTGCCACCATTCCATGAATAGTTGATCCCACTTCTGACACAGAAGACTGAAACTCCGTCAGAGTTGCCAAAGATCTCTTGTTGGCCTCAAGTACACTTTTTGCACAGATGCTCAGCTTTGGAGGATGGACTGTTCTAGACAAATTCACAGTTGTGCCATATTCACTCCATTTCTTTATGATGACAGTGCTCCTCAGGATATAAAAAAAAACTTCTTATATGCTTCCCTCGATTGGTGCTTTTCAGTAACTTTTCCTTAAATATGTTTTAAGGGCCTAATTCATTAAAGCAAGCAAAGCAAAGAAAGGAGTAAATTTGCTCTTGGACAAACCATGTTACAATGAAAGGGGTGCAAATTAGTTTATTATTTTGCATGTAAGGAAAATACTGGCTGTTTTTTAATGTAGTACACAAATAATTGATAGCTTTATTGTTACATTAAAAATGAAAGTTGATTCAGGACATGCCCTACTCCAACTATAAATCTGTCCTCACATTTTAAATGTACCCCCCCTTCAATGCATCTTAGTTTTGCCAAGGTGCAAATTGACTCTATTTTTTTGCTTTGCTTGGCTTAATGAATCAGCTCTTCTTTATAAATGCACTAACCAACTGTTGGACATGTTACAGACAGGTGTATTTATTTTGAAACAAATATAATCACTTTAAATATACACAGGTGGATACTCATGTAATCTGTCATTTTATGTTTCTTATTTGCAATTAATGAAGGAAAAGCATTAGAGTTGGGTTTCTTTATTATGATTTGACATTATTTTGTGATGATCAGTGGTAAAAATTCTAAAATTATACCATTTTCATTCCTAAATGTAAGAAAATAAAATGTGAAAAAACAAAGGTGTGGATACTTTTTTATAGCCATAGAATAACACCTGCCACTGAGACATTATTGCAAATAGTTTCCTTCTGCTTTTTACAGTTTTTTTCTGTGAATATTTTATAAATGCCCCCCTTCCCCAGTTTTTATATATCGCAATTTTACAGTTAATTTTTATATATCTGAGTGAGACCATGGCAGCATCAAATCAACAAAAGTGAAGATTAAAAGTTAATAGATATTTGTGGTGTTTTAAATGTGAAGATGTACTTACAAAATGTATGCAATTCCTTACAGTTTAAAGGTACAAAGAGGCAGGGCTGATCGTAGTTCAACCATGATCAGTCTTTGTAGTTCAGACATGATTAGTCTTTGCATCAGTTTTTTTGCGATTAAATCAATATTGTAAAGGCTAGGTCAAAAATCAAGAAATAAAGGACTGATATGTATACTGCTACTGTAGTCTTTGGGAGAAGCTTCATTGTAAGCATGAAGCATTTCCTGCTTAGTCATCTATTTCAGATTTCTGTCACTTGAGGGAATTAACGTCACGCTCAAGTCTCATAAGTGTTAACAGACCTGGAATCTAAACAGTTTATTGAATTTATCAGCCCCAGGACCCTGTGCTTCAATAATGTAAATTAATGTTTAGAGTTTGTTTAGCACATCTTAATATGCATGCTTATAGATTAAGGATGTTTGCCCTCCCCAGGCCTCTGCTCTACTTTTCTCAGCATGCATGGGAGCTGGCACATGCACAGTGATGCTTTTTCCGTCAACCTGCACTTTTTCTGCAGGAAGGTGCATTCACAGGATACAAGCGCTATTCTACCAATGCAATAAAAACATTGAAATGTGCAAATGTGACATAATTTCTTGACGAATAAACAAACAGTATTTAAAAAGGCGTTGAAAATTGGAAATTAATGTGTGATTCTGAAGTTATAGTAGGTAAGATTATAATGATATTATTAAATTTATCATGATAATGACAATCACAATAAACAACCATTTAGTACAAAATGCATAAAATTCACTCAAAAACAACGTTAAACATTTAATAGTATTCACTCACCTATTCATATTCTACTTTTCTCCTGTTTAACATTATACAAACATATATGACCTGAGTTTCCCCTTTCTAACCCTGCAGCTTTTCACCTTCTCTAATCTGCAAGTCCCCCACTCTTCTTTTCCCCTCCCCCCTCTCGTCTCTCCCCTGCAAAACAGATCATCTTAACATTGTTGTACAGAAACAGCTATAGACTTATTATTAGGTGAGTAATTGTACTGGAGGGACAGATGATCACTGTGTCCCTATTCATTACTGCGTACTATATTATAATATATTGCTCATCACTAACATGTGCATCCTATTTTGGTTCTCTATTGTGCAAATAGTAGTTTGCACTGGGACACTTCTTAAAGTTGAAAATTAGCATATATTTACCACTTAGAAAAGCTGCACAATACATTGGATCTCTCAGAAAAGACCCTCATCCGGCCTTCCACATCTGGGAGCGAGGTTCAATCTACAAACTAACATAATGGCAATGCAACAATCTCATCACCACTGTATGACTGGTTCCAGTGGCTTCTGGAATATCTGGCTGCCACACGTTCATTGAAGTGAGCTGTACTCCATTTCCCACATGACTCCGCATTGTTTAGATATGAGGAATAATCACCCTGTTGTTACCACTGCAAGTGATCGATCTCACATCTACTGAACCACTGCACAACCGCCACTGTGCCTACCACTATCTCTGAACTACAGAGGCCACAATCATTTCAATGTCTGCTTTCGCTAACCACTTCCACCATACTAACATTCCTTGTGCTTCCACTACCTCTTCAATATACCTGGAAATTCTATCTCCTCTCAATTAACCTTCCTGTAACTTCAACTGGATCCTACTTTCAAACAACTTACATCTACTCTCCAATCAACACTCTCCATTCAACCTTCCTGTAATCACTATTGCATTCTATTGGTGACTTCATTCTTGCTGCTCAAGGGTCTGTTTCTGCTTATCATCACCACTCAAGCAGTTTTTGTATCCTCACCTTTGTAATTCTGCAAGAAACTGAAGCACATACTCATTCTCTAATGACTGTTATACCTCTAACCACTGAGTTGCTTCAACTTGCTATACTCCTTTCCACATACTTACTCATTTCTGCACTGTTACTCGTGTCCTGTAATTGCCTCTACACTGTTTTACTTGCAATTGCAATACCTCATCTCTACCTACAATTGCATCAATACTGTTTTAAATGCCATTGTCATGTCTCACCTCACTGCCCTATCCACCACCTCAGCTATGTCCAGCATCCATTCATCCATTACATGCCCATGGTATCTCTCACACACATTCTAGTCACACTTCACCCTACTCTGCTCCTCCCTCTATGTCTCATCTTGCTCCTTCTTACCTTGCCCTCCTCCATTCCATTTCATGCTCCCCCACCTGACATTTCTACCCTCTACTTACTCTCCTCCATTTTCACTCCCATTAACATCACTACCTACCCTTTCCCTTCTCTACGTAACCTGCCTTAGGATTCCAATGCTCAGCTCCCTGCACCCGTATCACTGCTTTGCCTACTCCATCCAGCTCTACCCCATTTCCCACATATACCTTGCTCATCTCCTCCTGGCTGCTGGCAACATCAGTCCTAACCCTGGGCCCCACCCCATCCCCACCCCATCCCCACTTTCTGCTCACTCTCCTCCCGCATAACATCTCAGTCACCTCATACCTCCAACCCTTTTAAGCTCTTTCAAATCCTTCCTCTTACCCCTTCTCATGTACACTCTGGAATGCTTGATCCATCTTCAACAACCTCACATTAACCCACAGCCTTTTCCTCTCTCTCATTCTTTCAGTTTCATAGCCCTTAGTGATACCTGGATCTCTCCATCTCACACTACTTCCCGTGTTGCACTCTCCTATGGTGGTCTTTTCTGGCCGACAACCAAAACGGCAATGTAGGCATCCTTCTGTCTCCTGTTGTCATCCTTGTGAACCATCTCTCTTATTTTCCTTCCGTATGAGACTTCACTCCATTATACAGCCACATTGCTGTCTTCTACCACACCCCAGGCCCTGTTCCCAATTTATTGACAACTATGCCATCTGGTTTCCTCATTTCCTTTCCACTGACCTAAACACTCTTATGCTTGGGAATTTCAACATCGTCATTGAAATCCCAATTGGTACTTCTGCCTGAAAACTCCTCTCTCTTACTACCTCATTGTTAGGAATTTGATCCTATTTTGTATTAGGCCTGCAGTACCTCTATGTCACTAGAGGTGCCGCTGGTGTGACTTTTGACATTTTGACCTCACCTGAAGGAGTTAATCTCCTTCCCTTGATAGAACACCTGCACCTGTTTCCCTGACTGTTTATTCCTGTCCCTCACCATGCACCTTGCTGGTTATTGATTGTCGTTTTCCTGATTATTGGGTTTCTTATCCAGTGCCTTTGTTATTCTGCTCACCATTGTTTGTTCCCATGTAGCTTTGGCTCTACTTCTCACCATCACTCCAAACTCACAGTTTACTTAGGAGTCCTCCAGCATTTGTTCCCAGCATTTGCATATACCTAAGTGTTCTACTGCGTTGTAAGTTTTTTTTTATAACCTGTTACACCTGGACTGTGCTTTGTTTATTCCCTACTATTCCTGGATTGTGTTTTGGTTATCCAAGACAATAAACTGATTATATGTTTCATCTTTTATGGATCCCTTTGCTATCCTTGCAAACATCCAGGAATTGTAATACTCATATGGCCTCTCCCAATGGACATCATTTCCTACACACATAATGGACACTGCCTGCACCTTGTGATGTCCCATCTTTCTAAGTCAACATTCCCGCACTCCTTTCCTTGTACCTCTCCTTACTTCCTGCTCCCCCACCTCCATCCAAAGCCCTGCGCACTCAGCGACACTTTAACAGCTTTGACGCTATCCTCTTAACCTCTCTTGAACCACTACTCTCTCTCCCTTATACTCCTTATCCTGTCTAATACACTGTCTCTCGTTTCACCTTCTCACTCTTTGCAGCCGTTTATGAAGCAGCCCCAGCCACCGTACACTATTTACAGCACTCCAAATCTCAACCATGGCATTCAAGATGCACTTGCTAACCACAAAAGTGCTCCATCTCTGCCGAACGCCAATGAAGAAAATCCTGCTCCAAAGTTGACTACCTGAAATCCAAATTTAATCTGTCATCCTATTACGCTGCCCTATCTCTCCCTTTTTAAACTCTCCCTAATCTCTACCCTGTCCAACAACCTCACCACCCCTCTTTTCCACCATCAATTTACTTCTCTGCACTCTCCTAACATCCACTTCCTCTTCACTCACCATTCACTTTAAAGCCTAAATTGACACCATCTGTCATCTGTCTCCTCTTGTCATTATATAACTTGTTAAGCCATTGACACTGAGCTTTAACTGTAGCTCCTTAGCTTTTTTTCCTACTTATTGGGCAGCATGGTGGCTTAGTGGTTAGCACTTCTGCCTCACAGCACTGGGGTCATGAGTCAAAACCCAACCATGACCTTATCTGTGGGGAGTTTGTATATTCTCCCTTCTTGCATGGGTTTCCACCAGGTGTTCTGGTTTCCTCCCACACCCCAAAAACATACTAGTAGGTTAATTGGCTGCTATTAAACTGACCTTAGTCTCTCTCAGTTTGTGTGTATGTGTGTTAGGGAATTTAGACTGTAAGCTCCAATGGGGCAGGGACTGATGTGAGTGAGTTCTCTGTACAGCGCTGCGGATTTAGTGGCGCTATATAAATAGCTGATGAAGATGATGCATCTGTATAAGTTAGCATTGCTATACAGGCAATTATGTTAAAGGGATGTCCATCTTTAGATAACTAATGTATTAGCTTACATGTGCCATCATACAACTTTTAATAAACAAGATAAGGGTTATTTATACTATTGCTCTAAGGTTCAAACCTGTACTAAAACCATAGAGTCAATCACACGCATGTTTTTCTTGGGCCTTATTTACAAAGCACAAAACAGCCAAAGCACAACACAAAATCCTTTTTGGCAGTGCCATACACATATAGTGTGCCTATATATGTGCCAAATATAGACATAATATTTACAGAGCAAAATAGCTGTGTTTGCAGAGGAACAGAACAGCACTACAGAAAATGTTTATATTACATAAATAAAGAATGATAGTAACAATCTGAAAGTGGACAGCCCCATTAATATATCTCCCAGTTGTCCCTCTTTCCCTCCTAATTGTACCTTTTTTTCAGTGAATTATATAGGGGCTGATTTAGAGGTGGATTCATTTGCACCCAAAACCTAACTTGGAAAGATGGATGCAAGAGAAAGCATTTCCGTCCGTATGTTCAGTCTTTAAGACAGTAGCATATGCTCAAGAGGTATGTCAGGCACATAAGTCAGAGTATACTTACGCTCCGCGATAGCGTAGAGATGTGGATTGACAGTGTTAGTAGAATAAGGTTTTGACAGTAATTAGTAAATGTAAAAGTGGCTTTTTTGATAAAAGATGTTGCTAAATTTGTACACCATCTGTTCCTTTCCCCTTTAAAAATAAAATGGGAATCTTCTTCCCTGCAGTAGTCCAAAGATAAATTTTAATTACATAATAGATGGCCGCAACATGATATAATAAGGCCACCACGCTATTGGTGAACTACTATCAGCTAAAAGGTTAATATGTAATCAGCTAATCAGAAGCAACTAGATTGTACTGCTGATAGTCATCAAGATCATTATGTATCTCAAACTCAAGCAAGAGCGTCTAAATGTGTTACAATAACATGAATACGGTTACATGAAAAGCAAGTCAACGATATGCAAAAAACATATGATATGAATGTGAACTTTACGTAAATGCATAAAAAAAATGATGTACCTTCAACTCTAAATGAGCCTATAAGTTTGCTCAGACTAGTGTAGCTTTATTAGAGTAAATATATGGTTGGTTGGTTTTAATTAGTTTCTGTACAGGTGTACCTTATGCCCTTTTTGCCTACACTTGCCACACCCCATTCCAGGCATAGAAAGACACAAGTCAGAGATCTTAAAAATGTATGTATGGGCTTATGCATATGCCTTTTTGGTGCGCATATGCAGTGCGAAAAATGCATATCTTACCCACACACACGTACACACATGAAAAAACACTTATATATAAGCCCCATATCGTTTTGTGCAACACACAGAAGCCAATGTATTAAAATTATACTTATCGCAGAGATAAGTGTCATTTTTTTATTACCATTCACTGCAGTAATAAAAATTACTTTTGCTTCAATTTAATAATTGAAAGCTATCCAGAGTGATAAATGATACTTATCACTCTGCGGGCCCCAGTCTGCTGTAGTAAGCATATGGTCGAACGCATGTGTGAAATAGGGATCACGGTTTCAGCTTCCACTGGTTTTACAAAAACAAATTAAACAAAAGCATATTTTTAAAATATGTGGTGTTTTAGCTGTGTTTGTTAAATTGTGTTTTTTTTTATTGTGTTTTATTTGGATTGGTATCAAGCCCAGGTTGTTTTGCCCACCTTGGGACACTTTTTCTGCGCCGTTATATTTAACCCATTTATTGCAGAGCTCCATGGCCTATACCCCTATCATCTAAAAAAATAGATTAATTCTGCCAGTAATTTTAAATAATTATTTGGGTTCTTTCTATGCTTGGTATAAATAGCAAAGATATACTGTATCCAGTAGCCCTGCATTTAGAGGTGGGTGCATTCGCACTCAGCTTGTACGTAAGAAAAGACTTGCAGTAAAAAGTATATTTTATCCAATGCTACCTTCACGTTCTGCTACATTCCTGGTCCTGTATTCATCAGCTACCTTCTCTGAGCTATATTCATCCCTACATATGATCTACACTCAAGACACACCCCAGGGGCTGCGACCTGCGCCGCGCATGCAGCCAGACCCATACCTCCTTGCAAGGGTCCCCGGTGAAGACCTGCGACACGTTAGACTTGGTGCCCTTGGCAACGAGATGTGATAAACACAATGACAATTGCGTTAGAATAACAAATCTTGGGAACTTCCAGATAAAAATATAATGCAAGAAGTACCTCTGGAGCAGTCAATTTAAACTGCTCCCTTAAGATATAAACTTTGGATTTTAATCTTTGTGGTTCATGATACACACTCTCATATGCATTAATGGCAGAAGCTCTGCATGAGCTCCTGTCTAACTCGTCTTTCCTCTCAACACCAGCTCTTGCACAGTAAGCAATTGAATACAATGATACTTAGCTTGCCAGCATGCTGGTACTTCCTCTGGGGTTTTCCTCTCCCCACTGTTTCAGCACTGGATAAAAAGTATATTTATATAATAATACACTAAAGCATTATAATATACATATTTTCTGTAGTTCACTGATGAGCCTGTAATCTATTAAGCTTTCTGTGACCTGTAGTCTAATGAAGAATCTCCTGCTGTCAGTGGGGTGGTCTTCTTTTCCATTCCACTTATTATCACATGATAAAAAGTGAGCATCTGTGAGACTATGTGCTTTATGAATCTGTACACATTTGGAACTTCCATCTTTAAGATGGCCATGGTGTCAGCCTCAGAAAATAACTATGGAAGTACATGACTTTTTTTCTTGGTTAGATTTGTGTAGTTCTTATTTATGTAGGTGTGACCTGGTTAGGAGAAAAGATGCCATCCTATCGGGTAGATGGTAGTGAACAGCAGCAAATAAGTCACAAAAGTACAGGTTTTTTCCGTAAAACTGGCCTCAGCCAGTTTATTAAGCAGAAAAATAAATAAAACTTCAAAATAAACATCTTGCCTCTCCGGCATACACTAAACACACATGAAGACCCTCTCTCCTGTCAAGGACCTTGTGTTCCAGACACTAAACATTGAGGCAATTGCTCACCACTTGCAGAGTCTCTCAGGAGACATCCAACCTCCTCCCCAGGACTGAGAGACTGCATGTCCAGCCTGACTGCTTCTTAAACACCCACACACAGGTGCTGTTGCAAATCAGACTACACTTAGGCTGGAGGAGCAGAAGACCAAGAATTGACCTTAGGAAAGGATCCCGGCCTTTCTCTCTCCATTCATAACCCCAGGGAACCATACCGCATTTTTCTACAGATAAGAAACACACATTGGGAAGCTTTTCCGACACACCTAAACAGTCTCCCTGGTGTTTATTGTACACAAGGCAGAATGCCTAGGACATATACCTCTGCTATTCAGCACTTTCCTAATGCATCTGTCACAGTAGATGATGAATAAATCTGGGACCTGACATGTCTTCTTTAAAGTGATATGTCCAGCTTGGTAAATTATATGAAGCATTAAGGTGAATGGATTGTTCAATCTAGAGGTGGGGTCAAACGACAGTGATTGAACGAAGCCCCAAAGAGAGTCTTCAGAGCAAAAGTACAGTGTAACAGAGAACTGTTTCCCATTTACCTTTATGCATATGTCGATCACGACCTGTTTGTTTGTTCCTAAGTGGCAAAACCCTGATCCTTCAGAGCTCTTTATGCTAATCAGATGAATCTGGTAAACTCATTCAATGCATCATACATGATACTGAGAAATTGTTTACTGCCATGTGGAATCCTTGGTTATTACATTTCAAGTCATTTCCTTGTGTGGCACCACCTTTATGCCTTCTTTCCACAAAGCTCTGATTAGAAGCAGTTTTGTCACAAAGGACAGAACCTACTTCCAGGGTTGTGACTAGTTCCTGGTACCAATGTTTCAAACACAGTGACCTGGGTCACTTAAATTTATTTACTTATTTAAAGTTTAATTAATAAATATATAGCAACACTTTTGAGGTTTGATTGATTGCAAAGCTTCAACACTAGGGTAGATAAAAAAAACATAATTATCATATTTTATTAGTTTTATACTGAAACTTGACACAATGTCAATGCTTGGAGTGTTTACGAATGTGGTGAGCTTGGTTGTGGAAATGAGCCCTGTGTCTTTGGAGAGCCTAGGAAAGGCCCCTGCTCACAAATTTAAGTAAATGACTTAAATAACTTAATCAATTCTAAGATGGGTGTAAAAGCTGAAATATCAAAGCACTGCATGCCCACTCTAATGTGCACTTTTATTCATGCCATCTGTGTGAGCCTGATCAGTCTGTAAACAGTATTCTGTTAGGCAGGAGACTGCAAGCCAATCTGTGGGTCTGGTATATTTGCTAAAGTTAGATGCTCATTTAAATAAGGTAATATGTATTTTAGATGTAGTAGTCCTGCATTTATAAAGGATAAAGTTACTTCAGTTATTTAGCTTAGTAATACTATGGCTGTATAAATCAATTTTATATAATGTTTGGGTTGTTTTTGCAGTGTTCATAATTAATACAATATGATATGTAATATTTATTTGATGAAATTTATTTGTGTTATTTCACTGTCAAAAAAACATGCTTTTACTAGCACTTATTGACAGTATTATTAGCATGTGAATGAGTATGAGAATGGATACCAAAGATTCAATGACCCCATACTTACGTTCAATAGCATTTGCTCTAGTTACATGCTTCACAGCAAGTGAAAATATTGGGTTTAATAAAGTGTCCTTCATTGACACCACCATTACCGGAAAGCAAGTGCAAAGGTTGGGTTACCACAGGGTGTCACTAGAGTTTTGCTAATGCTAGTGGGTAACCAGCTGTAACATTTTTAATAGATCAGGCAGTAAATTAAGAATGACAATAGGATAATGATCATTTGGAAAGAGATATATTTTAGTGTTTTATTGAAACAAAACATCTTTTTACAACATGTCTAAATCCTTTATATAATTAGGAGCCATGGATGAGGAAGCAGAGTAAAGAATGGTAATTAATCAATTTACAGTTGGATAAACAGAAATTATTGGAGGCAAACTAGCTAATTGCTCACCTTCTAGCTGAATGAACATAAAGGGCTGGCTGCACAGTACTTGCCTAAGGTCACAGAGATACCATAGGGAGCTCTAAGGTCTGACCCTCTGGGATTTTCTTTTACACTTACACTGTCATCTTCGACTATGGTGCATTTAATAAGTCACAAGAGCATCATATAAGCAGAGGGAGGGAACCATGATCTGAATCAGTTCACTGTCCTCACATTAGTACATATTTCAAGTCTGAAGAGCAGCCTATAAATTATAGCTTGTCAAAACTGAGAACACCTTCCTTGTTGCTCATGTGTGTTGTGCTTTGTATCAAGATCACACACTTACCAGAACTTTGATTAGATTTTACAAATATCTCTATTTAATACAAGCCACAAGCAATCTGAGCTTGAAGAAGTAATTTCCGCAAATGGAAAACTTGCATTATCCATGTTAGAAGATGTTGGAAAATTTAGAATGGCTGGATAAGAGGAGTAAATGACCCACATTATATAATAATAATAATAATAATAATAATAATAATAATAATAATAATAATAATAATAGTGGTATTTGTTAACTATATAGGTGCTGCACTTGAAACGGAGGAGACGCTCTATCATTTCAGGATTCGGTTATCTGCTTCATGAGTGAGCGTAGAACACAAGGAAGGATCCTCTACCAGCAGGGTTGGTCTAATTAACAAGTACACTAATAATACAGTTGTTTTAATATGTGCATTTATGGATAACTTATAGCAGGTCGACTAGTTTTTCTCTTATTTGTTTTCAATAAGCAAACTTATTGATAGAGCTACCAGAGCAGTCATGCAAATGCATAAACAAATGAATTACAGAGGCTGCATAGCAGTTAGTTACCACGTATGCTAAGTGCCTGCATTGCAGAACCTACATACACTCAGCATGCATCTGAAGTAAGTACAGTGCAACCATGCAGCTGGTGTAATTCATCAGTGTTTAGTTTTACATTGCCAATCGTATAAATGTATAAGTGAAGGGTTGGACAGCTGGCCCAGAAGGGCTGGGGTTATGTGTCCCCACTTATTTTCCTCTTTCCACTTTCCTGGCCGAATCTAATGCAGGTTACACTGAGCAGACAACCTGCTATACATATTTTCCCTAAATTATAATTATTATATACCAGTGCAGATTAGAATTGGGGTGTTTTGATCAGCAGTCCAGGGACCACAAATATAAACTCGGTGGTGAAAATATGATCTTGGCAAAATAAGCTGACATGAGGTGAAGGGATTGCTGTATATTGTAATGAACTTTGGGAGACGGTCTTGCTGCCTATTTCAGATTATTTGCAATATGAGACTCATTACGTTTATTAATATACAGAGGAAGAGGGGGGTTGCTCTGGGAACTAATCACAATTTAAACTCAAAAAGTGTTTCGGAGAGGATTTGAAACAACTATGGAGATGCCAGTGGTTTATTAGGCATGGAAAAAAATCAGTTAAATGGGACAGCAGTAGTTTTAATCCACCTCTGCTGTTGTTCTGTATTTCAAATGAACCGATGTTGACGAATTAAACAACTTGCTTTTCAAAAAGGTTCTGAAGACTTAATGCTGTAAGGCAGGGTCACTACACCTTTGTTGCTATATTTCACTTGAAAATCCTGTATAAGATCATTTAAACTTAAGAGCAGAGCTGTACAACAGAAGCACCCTCTGCAGCATTGTAACTGAACATAAGTATATTGTATTGCATGAAGTACTTTGCCTTTTTTCAAATGATAAGGCTATAAGAAGTTTATGAAAAGATCTGTGTTTTTGGCCATCGATCAAATGCTTTAAACAGTATATGGTATTCCTCGCTGGCTTTAGATATACCTCAACTTTACACTATGGGACTGAGTCATTAAACAGAGTAAGGCAAAAAAAGGAGTAAATGTTCTCCGGGACAAACCATGTTACAATGCAAGGGGTGCAAATTAGTTTATTATTTTGTTAAAACACTGGCTGCTTTTTTCATGTAGCACACAAATACTTGATAGCTTTATTTTTACACTAAAATTTAAAGTTGATCTAGGACATGTCCTACCTCAACTATAAATCTGTCCCCACATTTTAAATTTACCTCCCCCTCCAATGCAACATGGTTGTGCCCAGGTGCAAAATTGCTCCTGCTTTGCTCTCCCTAATGACTCAGGCCTTATAACTTTATTATTCCTTACGAATGCAAAATACAAAAACAAGTGATTATGTCAATTTTCATTGACACTGTATTTTGATATTGCTACTTTCCAATTACATTGACCACACATAATACTACATATTTCTAGCATGCAAATACAGCTATATATATTTTTAGATTTTAAAAAAACAGGGTGTGGTCTTTTGAGGAACAGGTATGGCATAGGCATCGGCGACTTACAACATTCCAGGTCCCAGTGATATTCCATGATGTGGCTGGTCTATGCAGAGCACCATTGGTGACATCAGTGCAAGCCACTGGTGCTCTGCACAGAGTTCCTTCCCTCATAGATCATCAGCAGTAGGAGCTCCTCCACTGAACACTGCACCAGTTGTGGTGGGGGCTGAGGCTTTGGTCATACGCAACAAGGAAATGATGGGGGAGGATTTGTGACAAGGGGAGTGTATACATCACATATGCCCTCCCCACTCTCCCCTTGGCACCTATAAGCCCCATAATTCTCTATTTGTGTGTCACAAGCTCTCGATCTCATTGTCACATAATGCTATGACAAAGGGAGTGAGGGTAGAGGTCATATGTGACAAGTGTTGAGTGAGGGGGCATATGTGACATGGGGATAAAGAGGGGAAGTTAATGTGACCCAGGACCAGGAGAAAGGTGTGGATGGCAAGCCATCTTGACTATATGTGAAACATGTTAATAGAGAGTGCTACGCTCCATCTCATACCCTAATGGTTCTAACCTCGGTGGTCCAGAGAGGACAGAAATTGGGGCAGCCTCTGGCTATCCGCACTGCGCTGCTGCACATGTGCAAAACGGAAGTTCGGCTTTTCCCACCGTTCTTCCTGTAACCATTGAAGAGTGAGGACGCATCTTCAATAGCTCCAGTATTATATCTATAAAAGTATTCGGAACACAATATACAGTGACCAGAGACATATATATATATATATATATATATATATATATATATATATATATATATATATATATATATTTATCTATAATAATATAAATGTCTAGTGGTGTGTGTTAGTCAGTCTGTGTGTGTGTGGAAAAAATAAAACCAAGCTGCAGCGCCACCTGCTGGGCGGAGTTATACACTGACCTACTAAATTCTTAGTGTGTGTGGAAAAATAAATTCAGAGAGGGCTGAAATTTGGTATACTAAGATGTTTTTAATTTGTTAATTTAATTTGTTAATTGTTAAAAGTATTTATAAAGATTTAAAATATATATATATATATTTCTTGAAGTAGAAGTGACAGTTGGGAGTGGTTGGTGGTTGCCGGGGGTGACAGTGGGTAGTGGTTGGTGGTTGCCGGGGGTGACAGAGTGAAAGGAGTGTGATACTCAGGACCGCTGAGAGAGATCCCTGTGTCTGGATAGACATCTGGATAGATGTGGCGATGAAAATGAAGGATGGGGTGATGGAGAAGAATGATGAGGTGGTGACATGTGGAACTTTTTTAACACCTTAAGTAGCTTGATTTGACTAGAATGCATGAGTATCATGCACGGGTTAACTTGTATATATATATATATATATATATATATATATATATATGCATTCTAGTCAATTTAAGCTACTTAAGGTGTTAAAAAGGTTCTTGTCATGCATTTGGGCCTAGCCCAGGCCTCCTCAGGGGAAGAGCGTTACTTCCCGACGCAAGCACCCTTTTTTAACGTGGTTTTGTCCACATGTCACCACCTCATCATTTTTCTCCATCACCTCATCCTTCATCTTCATCACCACATCCTTCATCAAGCTACTTAAGGTGTTAAAAACTCCCCACTGTCACCCCCGGCAACCACCAACCACTCCCAACTGTCACTTCTCCTTCAAGAAATATATAGGTCAGTGTATAACTCTGCCCAGCAGGTGGCGCTGCAGCTTGGTTTTTTTTTTCCACACACGCCACTAGGCATTTATATAGTAAGATTTGTAATTATTTGAAGGTGCCTGCAATTGATCATCTGTTTCATCTGTTCTAAATAAACCAACAAACTTGGTTACTATAAAGTGTTTTCATGGCTTGACATCCACCACCAACACTGCTGACATCATCATCATCGCCATTTATTTATATAGCGCCACTGATTCCGCAGCGCTGTACAGAGAACTCATTCACATCAGTCCCTGCCCCATTGGAGCTTACGGTCTAAATTCCTTAACATACACACACAGACAGCACAGACAGACAGACAGAGAGACCAGGTTCAATTTTGATGGCAGCCAATTAACTTACTAGTATACCACAGATAACAACATGTGCTCTGTTAATAGGTAATTCTGCCTATAAAACATACAATATGCAACATGCCCCTCACTTGCAGTTTGTGGTGTGCTGAATAACATATGTGTAGATTAGAATTGCCCAGCGTCGGACTGGCCCACTGGGATACCGGAAAAATTCCCTTCTAGAAGTGGGCGGAGCCCATCCAGCTCACCTGGGGGTCGATGTCCTCTTCGGCGTCCCAACTGTCCTCCTCGGCGTCCCCGCTGTCCTCCTCTGCATTCCTGCTGCTGCAGATGACTGGCTGTCAGTGACAGCCAGTCATCTTTCACATAAGATCGCAGTTGCGATCATGTGACCCGCCCCCTTCTCCTGTCAGCTGACTGTCTGCTCCCTGAAGGACTAAGGACCAGAGAGGCTGCAGCAATGGGTAAGTAGATTTTTTTTTTTTTTACAGGACTTGCAGCATGAGACAGAATTCTCATATATATATATATATATATATATATATATATATATATATATATATATATATATATACACACACATACATACATACATACATACATACACATACATATATACACACACACTTTATAAATATATATATATATATATTATATACATATATATATATACACATATATATATATATATAAATATATATATATATACACATATATGTACATATATACATATATATATATATATATATATCTTTCTTCTGTGCTCTAGTTACTGGGAGAGCAGAGGCTGACTGCAGAGAGTATGTATATATATATATATATATGTATATATATATATATATATATATATATATATATATTAGTGTGTGGGTGAATTGAGAGCTCTGTTCCATTGCATATGTGAATTGGAGGGCACTATTGCGGGTATAATGTGAATTGGGGACACTATTGTGGGCATAATATGAATTGGGGACACTATTGCGTGGAATATGTGAATTTCGGGTACTACTGTGGCATAACATTGGAGGCACTACTGTGTGGAGTAACATTGTTTGGGGCACTACTGTGTGACATAATATTGTTTTGGGGGCACTACTATGTGGCATAGGGGGGCTGCCTAGCTATACTAAGCTATACTAAACTATAGTGAGGGGGGGGGCTGCCTATGCTAAACTATAATTATTGGGGACTGCCTATGTTAAACTAAAGGGAGGGGGGCTGTACAGAGAACACTATAGGGAGGGGGTGATGGGACCTTTAATTTAATGCTGGGGCTGTTTGGAGGGAGGGTAATAGGTTTATTTATTAAATGGGAATACTATTAATTTGATGTTGGGGTCGGTTGGAGGGAAATAGATCTATTTATCAAATGCGAGCACTATTACTTTAATGTTGAGGCTGGAGAGAGGCCTAATTATTAAATGTGGGTGCTGTTGATTTAATGGCAGGGAAGGTTGTCATTTCTAAATGTACCCATTATTTTTTTCAAATAGGGCCCTCAACATTCCAGGATCCAGACAACTAGCAACTAAAGAAACCAGCAGCCACAGGTGATAAAAGTGACAACAACAGGTAGGACAGTTTGTCAAATGTTCTGAATCTAGCGCAGGCTTGGCTAACCTGTGGTACTCCAGGTGTTGTGAAACTACAAGTCCCAGCATACCCTTCCAGCAATAAGCTGCTATATATTGGCAAAGCATGCTGGGGCTTGTAGTTTCACAACACCTGGAGTGCCACAGGTTAGCCAAGCCTAATTTTTGGTGACTGTTCTGCCCAATCTAAGGGGCAGGTCAAGACTGTATATTCTTTATACACATACTGCATTCTTTATATACTACAGTAAGGTGCTAGCTGTCCTTAGTGGACTGACCACTCCCCCTCTAGTGTCTGGTCCCGCCTCTATGATGGCTGACCACACCCCCTCTGGTGGGCCCCTAGTGTTGCAGTCCCCTGGTGGGCCCTTCATGCCCCAGTCCGACACTAGAATTGCCTGTTTAGTGGGGTCCCACGGCATAGGTACAGCCTAGGGCCCAACATCATCTTACCCCACTACTGGGCATTGGTGGAATGGGCAGATCAGAGTTAATTTTCCACAGTTTTCCATTCAAAAATGTTGTATGTACTTGTGCAGAGAAATGAATTCTCATGGTTAATACTTGTAATTTTGTTTAAGAAACGTTTATGAGTTAAGTGCTGTAGGATTTTTCAGGCATTGTTTTTCTGACCATTCAACTTTGCAATCTAATTTTGGTGTATAGGATAAAATGAGACAAAGTGGTATATTTACTAAACTGTGGGTTGAAAAAGTGGAGATATTGCCTATAGCAATCAATTAGATTCTAGTTATCATTTATTTAGTACATTCTACAAAATGATAGCTAGAATCTGATTGGTAACTGTAGAGAACAGTTCCACTTTTCAAACCCGCAGTTTAGTAAATGTACCCTAATGGGTCTATTTATTAAACTGAGATAAGCCCTAAAATCTGTGATAAGGGGATATATACCAAAGCACTCGGCTGGTAAAGGCTATTGTCTGCTATCACAGGTGGGTAGTTACATGTATCACTGCTGTCCTTTCATTTGGAATTTGAAAATAAAGCATTTTTCTGTTTTTTTTATATATTTATATATTCTATTTTTTACTTTTTAACTTTAATATTTTTTTTGCAGAATATGGAACTGGTACCCAAAGTCCAGGCTTACAGTTTACAGTTCCAAAGTCTAAACCAGATTGCCAACTCAAGCATACGCAGAGGGTCCCAGAACTGTCTCGGCCCTCTTACTGTTGCCAACCAGTATTAATTGGGGGCTGTGTTTGTGAAATTTTCTTAATAAATTTCCTGATAAAAGACTTTTAATCACTGTGTTACGCAGCAATATAAAATCTAGTTAAATAGACTTTGCAGTCATAAACTGACACTGTGATCTCCACAAAATTATTTAGTGTCCTAGGGCCTGATTCATTAAGGATCTTAACTTAAGAAACTACTTATTTCAGTCTCCTGGACAAAACCATGTTACAATGCAAGGGGTGCAAATTAGTATTCTGTTTTGCACAGAAGTTAAATACTGTATGTTTTTTCATGTAACACACAAATATCAACTTTAAATTTCAGTGTACAAATAAGCTATCAAGTATTTGTGTGCTACATGAAAAAACAGTCAGTATTTAACTTATGTGCAAAACAGAATACTAATTTGCACCCCTTGTATTGTAACATGGTTTTGTCCAGGAGACTGAAATAAGAAGTTTCTTAAGTGAAGATCCTTAATGAATCAGGCCCCTAGTTATCGAGTCATTGCACTGAGCTTCTCATCCTATTAAGTTGAAGACATTTCAAGCTATAGATATAGTTAAGGGAAACCTAAGCCCTATGCCTTAATTTTATGTATTTGGTGAATGACAGAGTTGCTTACTGGCACACTGTATATTTAAAAGCAGCTTTAATAACAATCATATTGAACCTTATATAAGATGGAATGGATATTTCTACTAATATGTAGATAATACTACATGATAAAAGTGGAGAATATGTCTTTCATCTCCAAACACAGGCTGCTTTAGTTGTTAGTGCATAGAAAGTGCTGAGTGCCGTCATTTATGTGTTATATTTCTCCTTACCTAACATCTATTTTATAGAAAGAAAAATTATTAAATCATTTGTCTGCAATATAATAGGTTCCAGAAAATAAGTGTTTTTTTCCTATGTTACAGAATAAAATATAACATTTGTACAGAAACCTGTGATACACTAAATGATGTTCTTTGTCAGTTTGGAATATATCAGCCCAGGGAGAAGGTGCTGCTTTAGAATGTCAGTTTTAACATTTGAAACCATCACATCCACTAGAGGTCAGCTGTGAGTGCAATCAGTTAATAATAGGAGCAGGCAAGTGTGGCCTGCAGCCATTTGCCTAGGAATAGTGTGTGTATGTTATCTGGTAGCTGAAAGATAGCTCTCCCCCTATCCGAGCCAGCTGCTGGTCCCTTCACTAGGTTTTTTTTTTTTTTGCTTCCAAGGAAGGGAAAAAAGCTGCGGAAGAAGCAGGCACTCGGGTTGGCTCTTTCTAAGCTCTTGTGATTGCAAAGAGGCAGTCAAAGAGGGAGGAGGAGTATGGAGCAGCAGCAGCAGCAACAGCAGCTTCAGACCATTTAAAACAAGGAGACACCAGAGGGTTGTGCCAGGCTGAGTCCTGCTTATTCTAAGACATTCTGACACAAGCAAAAAAAAGAAGCGGTCATCCCAGCAGGAAAAATGCAGGGCAAAAAAACCAGGAGCTCAGGTGAAAGGAGTGGGGATGTCCAAGGGGATGAGACACAGAGAAAAAAGAAGAAAAAGAAGACATCCTGCTTTTTAAACATCAAGATCTTTCTGGTGTCTGAGTGTTGCCTGATGCTAGCACAAGGCACTGTAGGAGCTTACCTGGTGAGTCACATCTAGTAGTGAAGGACCGCTGGTGCATTTAGAGAACCTGATGCATACAAGCGAGGTCAGGTCAGTGCATTGTGTGAGCACGACTACAAGACACTGTATACTTAATACTCTGTGTTCAGGTTTCCAAGTGCTGCATAGAGAGAGGGTGACTTTCCTCTGTAGGCGGGCAATGGGGCAAGCAGCTTTGAACTATTACTCTCTGTTAAACGGAGACGCATAATGTTGGGTTGGCTGCCAGGATCCACTGCAATAGGCAAGGGGAGTTCCATGCAATTTATATAGAAGTATCTGCAGTTGGCTATGCAGTGAGTAAAACCTTGGAATACATTCATAACCCTTATTGGCTGTCATTAACTACTTGTCAAGCCTCGTAGCTGCTGTGACTGTAACGTAATACTCATACTGTGGTCTTAGTATACATTACACATTATAGGGTTTAATACAGATCAGTCCTGTTTCTTTTGTAATGTGGTTTAATGCTTGTTTATTAATATTTTATGAAATTTGCCTATTTTTAATTAAGGCTGACGAGTTAAGTGTATTACATTGTCTTCTGTTCAATGTCTATATTAGTAAGTCTTTTATATTTTTTCATTAATTACTTCTGGTGTGCACAGACTAGCAGCATTAAAGGACATGGTGCAATGGACGAGAGCTGTCACTCAGCCGTTCACATAAAGTTGTCTGGTGCTCTATTCTAAGTTACTGCACACTTTTCTCCTAAAGACCAGATGAAACTGCATTAGCAGCTGCTTCTGTACTTGAGGTGCAAAGATTATCAGTTTTCCAGAGCTGGTGTTTTTTTTTTTTTGTTTCTTTTTTTTTTAAAGCAGGGCATACTGTACAGATATGTTTGCAGACATAAGATTTCACATGTTCATTACTGTAGTGTGACCCCCAAATTGCAGCGAATCACCCCTACAGAAAGGATTAACAACCACCTTGCACCTAGCGATGACACTGCAAAGATATATTACTAGCTGGTTACCAGACCGTAAGAAGGAAGCTAGGCATCACTATTAAACACTTCTTCACACTAGGTTGTATGTATATGTGTGTGTGTGTGTGTGTGTGTGTGTGTGTGTGTATATGTATGTATGTATATATGTATATATGTATGTATATATATATATATATATATATATATATATATATATATATATATATATATATATATATATATATAGAATTCTTTTCTTTCTTTCATGATTATAGTGACTGTAAGATGGAGTGCCAGAATACCATCTGTGGTATGAAATTCTCAGTGAACATAAGCAATACTTTACTTATTTCCCTTACTGGTGTGTGTGTGTGTGTATTTCTATATGTATATGCTATTACTGTTTTTTATGTTGCACTGTTCTTACAAAACAGTTCAGGTCAGTTGTAAGCACATCCTATTGCACCAACTAACCTACAACTTTCATCATTATGTGGCTGATTATAGGAGATGCAGCTGGAGAGACAACAGTATATTTACTGTCATTCATAGCAGCATGTAAAATTACAGGTCATTTATTTTCTTGTGGGCATTGCCCAGTGGCTGCACAATTGCCCATGCCAGTTTTGATAGGAGGCAAGTTTTGCTTTTATTTTGCAGTTATATAACTTGCAGTCCTACTCTGTCATCCAGTATAGAAATAACCACCCCTGAAAATATCCACTGGGTTAAACATGACAGTGTCATATGCAAGGAAGGTGATATTAAAAGCCCTCAACAATTATTTCCCCTTCTTTATTCACATACAAAGCCCCTGACGTTGTCAGATTGTGTGTGTGGTGCAAGGTACACAGATGAAAGCAGCTTCTCCTATCATTAGGTTCTGCTCATCCAGTAGAATTAACTCTTGCAATGACCACCAGTCCAGGCAGTTGACAATACTAGCCTTATTAATCTTCATGTAAGACCCAATTTCCTGTAAAGACAAGAGATGTCTACCTTTGTTATATAAGTCTAACTTCAAAATCCACTTGCTGAGCATTCTGGATAATCTCTTTATCAGTCTGTTTAGACAGAAATTTAAGTCTCTCTATCAAAATAAATTTTTATCTTTATGAATTGGTTTAGCGGAGATAGACGCAGACTTCAGTTTTCTGAAATTGGTTGTGAAAGTTATTTTTATGGGGAGTGTTTCTTCACTAGGTTTTCATCCTTGTGGTTTCTCGTGGGAACTGCATGATTTGGAATAGATCTACTTGTAAGATACATGTATCAAAGACTTTCCAGAAACAATGTGCTAGTCACGTTGTTTACATCCTTTATCAGGTTACTACCGACTCCCATTTGCTCCTGTACACCCAAAATATGAGCTTAGTGTGAACATGGTGAATAGGAGAGCTGCCTATGCCATAGTTCTCATTTAGTAACGAACACTATAGACTTGTTCATACTGTGGGTCAGAGCAAAAGGCTAAAACAGTATGCTCAAGTTTACAGGTCTTTCATCTGATATTCACCTGCCGGGACTCTGGCAAGTTATCCCAGTGACTGCGGGATTTTCAGGGTGTTTTTTTTTTGTTGTTTTTTTCTCCCCCTGTCCAATCAGAGTGCGACTGTAAAAATTCTACCAATTCACTCATCTGAACAAATCCTTTCAGTTACTGCGTTCATAGGTTTACCTAAATATTTGTATGGTATTGCATGACTGAGGAAGTAGTGCAGAAGGCTGAGAAGTGAAATTAAGGGGTCTATTTGTAATAGGGAGAAGAGTGTTTTCACTGGAGATGGGATTCTCCCTATTTACCAGGCCCCAAAGCAGACAATCGCCATCGCTGGGTATTCCTGGCGTTTGCCTTCGCCGCCACCTCCTGCAATAGCTTCCCCAGTGCAGTGCGCAGGTGCGACCTGACAATGCAGGGTCACGTATGCACAGAAGGGACCCCGACTGGTCAGCAAAGAGGTAAATCTCTGCTTGCCACTGCCAGCCAGTGTCGCCCGGGTTCCCCTGCGGACTTTTAATGATATATATGAATAAAAGCAGATTTTTATCGCAGCGAGATACAGCGAAAGAAAATCTCTTCTACCGCTGCTCTTTGTTAAATAGATCCCTGTGCATTGACTCTGCGTACATAATCAAAATCAGTTATGATCTAGTATCTGTAAAAATCCGTGAATTTGTAATGTAGATGGCATAACTGTGTTATAATTATGTGACAGTTACACCTCTAAATATATCAATTATTCATGAGAACTTGTAAATATTTAATGTGCAAGCTCTTTTATTTATATATGTATATGTGTATATATCTATATATAATATCTGTTGACTATCAAATGTCTACAAGTCTGACATTCCGTGCATATCTCTGACACTCCACAGCTTTGTCCTGGCACGAGACAATGGTTGAGAACAGTGGGCCTCACAGCTGACGCTTTTCTTCATTTTTGGTGAGGCCCACGTACCTGTTTAATAGAGCACTAAATATAAAATACCTAAATATACAAACTTCCATTTTTTAATAGTTATTGAAACATTGTCCCCTTATGATTCAATCTTTATCTGAAGTAGATACAGTTCTGCTAAAACCTTAAAAACGGTATATATACATTTGTGAATGTCAGTAGTAGCTTTTTTTTTTTTTTTTATATAAGCCAACTTGTGTTTTAAATTTAGTCAATAAAAATACATAAACATAGGTATAGAATTGCAGGGCTCTAAAAAGAAAGTTCTAAATAAAAAATATTTATTATATGGATCTTTGTATGTTAAACTTATGATTTGCTTGATTTAAATTTATTGGTGAGGTATTACATTGATGAGAAGTACAAACGCGTTTTTAGTATGTGCAAACTGAACTCTGAGCCTAGTTAGTGACGACATTTATTTTTGATAGGTTAGCTTGGTTCTTGCTGGTGAAATTCATGGGCAAGGGTAAGTGAAAAGACATTTGAGAACTGCTAGTGTAGATACATGCAACATATACTACATAACCAAAAGTATGTGCACACCCCTTTTAATTAGTATTTTGCCATTTCAGCTACACCCATTGCTAACAGAAGCAGACAGCCATATGCAATCTCCATAGTCACATATTAGCAGTAGAATGGGTCGCAGTGATGAGATCAGTGACTTTCAACATGGCACTGTCATAGGATGCCACCTTTCCAACAAGTAAGTTTGTCATATTCCTGCCCTGCTAGAGCTGTCACAGTGCTATTAGAGTTAAGTGGAAGGTCTAGGATCAACAATAGAACAGGCGCGATACGGTAGGCCGCACAAGCTCACAGAACGGAACCGCCAAGTACTGAACCATGTAACTCCTAAAAAATTTCTGTCCACGGTTGCAATATTCAGTACGGAGTTCAATACTGCCTCTGGAAGCAACATTTGCACAAGAACTGCTCGTTAAGAGTTAGGTTTCCATGGCCAAGCAGCTGCACATAAGCCTTAGATCACCATGCTCAATGCCAACCATCAACTGGAGTGGTGTAAAGCACACTGCCATTGGACGTTGGATCAGTGGAAATGTGTTCTCTGGAGTGAGAAATCGCGCTTCATCATCTGGCAGTCTGATGGCCGAATCTGGTGTGGCTTATGCCAAGAGAACACTTCCTACCCAAATACTTACTGCCAACTGTAAAGTTTGGTGGAATAAAAATAGTTGTCTCGGGCTATTTTCAATGGTTTGGCCTTACTTCCAGTGAAGGGAAATCTTAATGCTACAGCATATAATGACATTCTAGAGAAGTGTGTGCTTCCAACTTTGTGGCAACAGTTTGGGGAAGGAACATTCTTGTTTCAGCATGACAATGCTCCTGTGGATAAAGTGAGGTCCATGAAAAAAAATGGGTTCCCAAGTTTGATATGGAACAGTTTGATGGGCCTGTATCGAGCCCTGACTTCAACCCCATAGAACACCTTTGAACTGTTCAGCTCACTGCAAACCAGGTCTTCTTGCCCAACATCAGTGCCCAACCCAACTAATGCTCTTCTGGCTGAATGGATGCAATTTCCGCAGCCATGTTCTAAGAAAAAATAATCTTGAATGTGGTGTGTTATTTTAACATGAATCACTGTGGCAAGCTATAAGAAGAATGATTTTATTTACCATTTTTTCTTGGTTTGTTTATTCAGGCTGCTATTAATGATTTTAATAATGATTTATAATTCTGCAGTTTCATGGCAACCACAGTCCCATGACACATGACGTAGAGAGCAGAGAGGCTTTGGAACTGACATCTGTCTGCAATGTGTACTGCAATATCATGCTTCTCCTCCTCCCCACTCTGACTTAACATGATCTGCTGAGAACTGAGAGTCTTTTTGGGTGGTAGCCCTATTTTGCAACCCCCAGAGAGATTTTGAAAAGGATTTAATGTTTTTTAGGACAGCTCTGGAAAAATCGGATAAATACCTTTTTTAAAGATTTAACCTGCTATTTAAAGGAAAAAAACCTGTATGGGATTGCTGCTTTAAGTTCATGTGTCTGTTCTTTGATAAATCTGTGTGTAGCAGTTTACATTTATATGTGCCGGGTGTGTGCTTGTCAAAATGATACTTGTGATATTGTGTGCCACTTTTGCTATGTCTTTTACAGAGCACTCTCGATAGACCCAAATACCTAAGATTATCTTTCCAGGAAATTGCTACTTATTTTTTGGAATGTACCCTGTGGCCAAACAGCTGGTAATAGGGTGGTGTCACACAAGTAGATTTTAAAGTGCAGGTTATAACCTCTGAAAAAAGCTGCATTTTTCTAGCTACATGATGAGGGGAATCTCCTCATCATGCTCCCTGAACTTGCTGCTTGGACCTCTCTGGATCTCTCTGAGCGGAGATCCAAAAATGTAGGCGAGTATTGTCAATGTCCGAGTATTAACGTTTGGTACTTAATACACTATGCTGCAGGGAGGCTTATCATTGATTGAACACATTGTTAACGTAAGAACAAAGTATACTAATTTATACCTTCCAACATGTCTGCCCCCGGCAGCAGGACATGGGTGTGTCGCAAAAGGGGTGTGGTCACATGCAAGAGGGCTGATAGGCTGCCCATTACATACCTCGATTCACCCAACATTGGGTCAGAGCTCTAAAATTTCTAGAGGGTGGCTTTCACGCTATACCACCAGAGTGAGCATGGCAATCATACAAGCAGGTGTGGCTATAATTTTGGAAATGCTAGGCTACTTTCCAACCCCTTGCCATTCATTTTAATTACATGGGCAGTGCTGCATGCTTTACTATTAGGTGCACACAGATCCCCCTTCCTAAGCCGAGTAGTGTGAGGCAGCACATACCTCACAACGGTCCTTGAAGTAGGGACAAAGTCCAGACTGAGCAGCACAGTCACCCAAAATTGGGACTGCCCCATCAGAATAAGGACAGTTGGCAGACTGTTTTGCTGTCTTCTACCTGTTCTTGCAGCTTTCACTACCTGCTGCTGCTCGTGGCTCAAACACCATTTTTGTCTGGATCCTAGAATGTTGGGGTCCTGTTTAAAAAAAGTGAATAGATACAAGACATATGGAAAGCCTAGCAATGAGTGAGCACTCTACTCCTCCCACCTCACAATCGGTACCACGTTAAATCAATAGCACCCACGTTTAGACATCCCTTCCTGCAACTAGTCCTGAAATTAATTTAATAGCGTGCACATTTAATAAATAGACATATGCCCCCCGCCAACCAGTATCAACACTAAATTAACATTTAACTATTAACATTTAATGGATAAAAACCTAACAGCCCTGACATGTATTGTTCAGTTAATAACGCCTAAACCATCCCGGCATTGAATTAATAGTCCCATCACACACCCTTAAATTTAATAGGTGCCACCATAAGTCCACTTTTAAAGGTCACCACCATCAAATAAATTGCCCCCACCAGTAAATTATTATCTGCTATCCAATGTTAAATTAATCACTATCGGGATAATATTTAAAGCTTGCACCCCCATCCACTCAGGGAGGAACGGATCTATACGATTCACAGCCGCATTTATTTAAGCAGCTAGCCTCAGGAGAGGGACCATCCTGTCAATCTATTAAAGCATTTCCAGTCTGGAGGGGGGTTTCTGTGCAACTGAACCCCACCCCCTCCTCCCTTGGTGCTCACCTGGAACTATAAACATTTGCTCCAAAATGTACTTTTGTTTCATAATCTCTTATTTATAATTTAAATAATTTGGAAAATGTGATACATGCCGAAAACATGAATTCTTGAATAAAATAAGATGAACCCTGGTACAGACTGGATGCTGTTCATGACATGCTTCTGCAATCCACATCTTAACCAAGGGTTTAATGGTTTTAGGCGGGAGACAAGTTCCTGGCCCTTACATCACATTCAGACTCTCAACCAGTGTGCTTTTCACTATGAACACTCTGGATTTTATGGGGGCTGGTACATTCCACTGGTGGATAGACGCAGTGAAGGAACTATGCACTCAATCCACAAAAATGATATTTCATATTGCAGGACCAGATATTTACATTTTCAGGAAAACATTTAGATGAATCTTGGGAAGATGGGTAAATCAATACTTTTTAAACTGTTTTAAAGGATTACTGTGCCCCATGCAGCCACGCATGCAGGTGCACAAGTAAACCAATATATTTAAAAATGTAATATTTTACTAATATTTGCCATTTGAAGTAAAGGTAGCCTTGATATCCTTTTTCTTTCAGAAGGTATATGAAACATAAAGGGAAAAATGTAAAAGTTAATGTTAGTATGCTGTGCTTTCTGGTGATATTTACAAACATGGCTACCATCAGAATTTATGGGGCCCAGTACAAATAGAACAGACATGGCCCTCTCCTACTCCTCAACCCCTATCTCCCCGAGCCAGGTGGACGCAGAGGTGCAAGACTGTCCTGCTGTCTACTATCTGTTCTTGCAGCTTTCATTACCTGTGGTTGCTGGTGTCTTCAGCTCAGTTGCTGCTTGTTTAGTGTCACGGTCGTCTGAATTTCTTGATCCGATTCGGGACCCTTGGGCCTAGCTGGAGCAGGACTGAAACAGAAACTAGCAGCCTGGATAATCTTCCTGCTCATGTTCTTGCTGAATGTAAAATATAGCAGGGGAATGAGCAGTCTGGAAATGCTGACCGGAGCACTGCACTTTAGTTATGCAGACAGGAGCACTGCACTTTAGTTATGCAGACAGGAGCACTGCACTTTAGTTATGCAGACAGGAGCACTGCACTTTAGTTGTGCAGACAGGAACACTGGAACCAGGAGCCAAGAACTATCCTCTGGAGAGAAGTGTGTTGTTCTGGCAATGAACAGATCACAGCAGCAGGTTTAAATAGGATGTCCCAAACAACTATTGGCTGATCAGTTCATGTGATCACAGCTTCTGAATCTGGTTGGTTTGGAATGATCACCTGACTGCATCCAAGATGGCCGTGCCCATGCAGCAGAACAAACAGTATGTGTTTGTTTACAAACGGAGGTGTGGAGAACGAGAATGCTGCAGATGACCAGAAGGGACCCAGGTAGCCGTGATATGACAGCGGCGGATGAGGTAAGTGCGGCTAAGATCCCGATTTGTGACAGTACCCCCTCCCTTACGAGTGGCCACTGGACACTTAGATTGGGGCTTAGTTGGAAACTTGCGGTGAAATTTTTTGATGAGAGATAGAGCGTGAACATCAGAAGCTTTGATCCAGGCCCTCTCTTCTGGACCATAGCCTTTCCAGTCGACTAGATATTGTAAGGTCTTATGTCAAAACAGAGAGTCCAAGATCTCTTTAATTTCATATTCGTCGCCATGTTCAGTCTGCACTTCAGGAGAAACCAGTTTGGGTGTATAAAACCGATTTAGCTCCAGTGGTTTTAAGAGAGAGATATGAAAGGTGTTGGGTACCTTGAGGTAAGATGGTAGATGTAATTTGTAGGACACTGGATTGATGAGTCGGGAGATGTTAAACGGTCCAATAAAGCGAGGAGCGAATTTCATAGATGGAACTCTGAGGCGTAGATTGCGAGTAGACAGCCATACTCTGTCTCCCGGTTTCAAGCTTGGAATGGCTCGTCGCTTTTTGTCAGCCTGAATTTTGTAGCGTTGGGACGCTTTAAGTAGAGATTCCCGTACCTGGCGCCAGTGGCCTGAAAAATTCTTTAGGAAAACTTCAGAGGCAGGTACTGAGGCTGTAGGAAGTGGAGTAAGCAAGGGTACCCTGGGGTGTAGGCCATAGACCGTATGAAATGGAGTGGAAGCAGAGGATTTGTGATAATGATTATTATGAGCAAATTCTGCCCAAGGAAGCAGATCTTCCCAGTTGTCTTGAGAAGAGGATACGTACAAATGGAGAAATGTTTCTAGGTCTTGATTAACTCTTTCCGTTTGCCCGTTGGATTGGGGATGATAGGCCGAAGAGAAGTTTAGTTTGATCTGTAGTGCTTGGCACAAGGATCTCCAGAATTTCGCCACAAACTGAACTCCTCTATCTGAGACGATTTCTTCAGGACACCCATGCAAAAGGAAGATCTCCTTTATAAATTGCTGAGCCAGGATAGGTGCTGATGGGAGTCCATGGAGAGGAACAAAATGCGCCATTTTAGAGAATCGGTCAACGATGACCCAGATGGTATTGAAATTATTAGAATTGGGCAAATCGGAAACAAAGTCCATAGAAATATGGGTCCAAGGTTTGGTGGGAATAGGCAGAGGCAAAAGTTGACCAGCTGAAGATTGTCTTGAACTTTTATGTTTGTTACAGCTGCCACATGCGGAAACAAATTGCTGAACATCCTGATGAAGGGTAGGCCACCAGTAGCTTCTCGATATGAAAGATTGAGTTTTGCGGATGCCAGCATGATCGGCAAATCTGGAACAATGTGCCCATTGGAGCAATTTTTTACGCAGATTCTCAGGAACAAAAGTTTTCCCCTGGGGAGGTGTATTGTCGGGTCTACTGACTGCGATGCTGAGTGGGCTGATAATAGGCCGTGGATCCACAGTGATGGAATCTTCCTCTTTTACCATAGAACCTGACAGAGCATCGGCCTTGCGATTTTTGGAACCGGGACGGAAGTTGATATGGATATCAAATCGAGAAAAGAATAGTGCCCATCGGGCCTGACGTGGATTCATGCACTGTGCAGTTTTAAGGTAGAGGAGACTCTTGTGATCCGTGTATATTGAGACAGGATAACGAGCTCCCTCAAGTAAATGCCTCCACTCTTCAAGCGCCAATTTGATGGCAAGCAGGTCTTTGTCCCCTATGGCATAATTTCGTTCAGCTGGTAAAAAATTTCGGGAGAAGAACCCGCAGGGATGCCATTGCTCATCAGCTGGTTTTTGGGAGAGAACTGCCCCTACTCCGACAGATGAGGCATTAACTTCCAAGTAGAATGGACAAGTTAAATCTGGTTGCCTGAGTATGGGAGCAGAAATAAATGCTTGTTTCAGAAGTTGAAAAGCAGATTGGGCTTCTTCAGACCACTTGGCAGGATTAGCTCCTTTCCTGGTGAGGGCGGTGAGTGGTGCTACTACAGTAGAGTAGCCACGAATAAATTTTCAATAGTAGTTAGCAAATTCCAGAAATCGCTGTACTGCCTTTAGTGTAGATGGTTGAGGCCAGTTAAGAATAGCTTGCACCTTCTCTGGGTCCATACGGAGACCAGTGCCCGAGATGATATACCCCAAGAATGGAATGGATTCAACTTTGAAGGTGCATTTTTCAAGCTTGCAATACAGTTTATTCCTTCTGAGACGGCTGAGGACCTCTTTAACATGTCTGAGATGGGACTGGATATCAGAGGAGAAAACGAGGATATCGTCCAAATATACCACAATAGTATGGTACAGTAAGTCCCAAAAGATTTCGTTTATGAAATTCTGAAAAACTGCTGGGGCATTGCTCAGACCGAATGGCATGACAAGATATTCGTAGTGCCCATCCCTGGTGTTAAAGGCGGTTTTCCATTCGTCGCCACGCCTGATACGGATCAAATTGTAGGCCCCGCGGAGATCCAACTTCGTAAATATTTGGGCACCTTTGACTCTGTCAAATAACTCTGTGATGAGGGGCAGAGGATACCGGTTCTTGATGGTAATGTCGTTGAGACCTCGGTAATCGATGCAGGGACGTAATCCACCATCCTTTTTCTTTACAAAAAAGAATCCGGCTCCTGCCGGTGAAGAGGATGGGCGAATAAAGCCCCTTTCCAAGTTCTCTTCTACATATTTAGACATAGATTTTGTCTCAGGGATAGAAAGAGGGTAGACTCTGCCATGCGGTGGGGTTTTACCCAGAACAAGATCAATGGGACAGTCCCAATCCCGATGAGGTGGTAGAGTTTCAGCGGCCTGCTTACTGAAAACGTCTGTGAACTCTTGGTAGGCAGAAGGAACTGTCAAAACTTCCTTATCAGAGGTGGAGCAATGTGGAAGAACACGTTGTAAACAGGACCCGAAACAAGTTGGAGCCCACGCCAGGATTTGTGGAGTCGACCAGTCAATATGGGGGTTATGCGTTTGAAGCCATGGAAACCCGAGAACCACAGGGCTAGTGGCTTCTGGGATGACCAAAAAGGTAAGAGACTCGGAATGCAGAACTCCTATTTGGAGCGTCACTGGAGAAGTCTGATGCGTAATGGTACCCCCTGGAATACGGCTACCGTCAACCGCAGAGAGAAAGATGGTCACTGGAATTTTCTCTAGTGGAATGGCTAGTTCAGCAGCTAATTTGGCAGACATTAAATTCCCAGCTGCTCCAGAATCCAGCAGGGCTGAAATGTATTGGGAGCCTTGAGCGTGTTTCAGAGTGACTGGGATAATACAGTCGTTGCCTTGTGGGGAGCGAAGGGACACTTCTAGGCTCACCTCCTCATCGTCAGCTAGGAGGGTGTGTTTACCCGGCTTACGAGGACAATGATGTAACAGATGTCCGGAACTGGCACAGTATAAGCAAAGTTTCTCTAACTCGCCGTTCTCGCTCGGTGGGTGAAAGACGTGCTTTGCCTAATTGCATGGGTCCTTCAGGAAAAGGAGACGGTACACGGACCCGTTGAATAGGGTGGAACTTGGGGTGTTTCAGCTTCCTCTTTTCTAGAGCTCTCTCTCTGAATCGAAGATCAACCCGATTGCAGGTGGTAATCAATTGGTCTAGCGTTGTAGGTAAGTTCCGATACGCTAATACATCCTTAATGTGGTCAGACAGGCCCTGCCAGAAGACCGCAACAAGAGCATCATTATTCCAAGATAGTTCAGAGGAAAGTGTTTGAAATTGAACGGCATATTGGCCCACAGACTGCTGCCCTTGCCGAAGCCGCAGAATATCTAAAGCGGCTGACGTTGTTCTTCCAGGCTCGTCGAATATTCTGCGGAAGGTAGACAGGAAGCTATCAATATCAAATAAAATTGGGTCAGATTTTTCCCAGAGCGGTGATGCCCATGCCAGAGCTTGCCCTGATAGTAGCGAAACAATATAAGCAGTTTTGGTACGTGCAGTAGGGAAATTCCCAGGTTGTAATTCAAAGTGTATACTACACTGGTTGAGAAACCCGCTGCAATTCTTCGGATCGCCATTGTATTTAGCTGGCATGGGAAGATGGAGTCCGGATGAAGTAGGTAGTGAAGCAGGTATTACAGGCTCAGGCGGAGCACTTTAGTTGTGCAGACAGGAGCACTGCACTTTAGTTGTGCAGACAGGAGCACTGCACTTTAGTTGTGCAGACAGGAGCACTGCACTTTAGTTGTGCAGACAGGAGCACTGCACTTTAGTTGTGCAGACAGGAACACTGGAACCAGGAGCCAAGAACTATCCTCTGGAGAGAAGTGTGTTGTTCTGGCAATGAACAGATCACAGCAGCAGGTTTAAATAGGATGTCCCAAACAACTATTGGCTGATCAGTTCATGTGATCACAGCTTCTGAATCTGGTTGGTTTGGAATGATCACCTGACTGCATCCAAGATGGCCGCGCCCATGCAGCAGAACAAACAGTATGTGTTTGTTTACAAACGGAGGTGTGGAGAACGGGAATGCTGCAGATGACCAGAAGGGACCCAGGTAGCCGTGATATGACAGCGGCGGATGAGGTAAGTGCGGCTAAGATCCCGATTTGTGACATTTAGATCCTGGAATCCCTCCAACCAGCCTTGTCATTAAAGTAATTGTATTCACATTTAATAATAAAACTATTTCCCCCAACCAGATCCGACATTAAATTAAAAGTTTTTCCATTTCCCTCCTCTCCAAACAGCCCCAGCAATAAATTAATAGCTTTTAAGTTTAACAAACCTACCCATTTTCCACAATGATTAGCTGCCATCCTCAGATTCAGCAGCCACCAGGACTCCATCAAAAACTTCAGCAGAAGAGGTAGGTAAGTTGTGAAGAGGGAGAAGAGGAAGGGTGAGGTGGGACAAGGTGCATAGCAAGAGGAAAAGGGGGTTGTGACCGGCACAGGGAAAAGTGGATGGTGGCAGCAAATGGTAGAAGACGGTGGGGTGATAGATATGATTAGGTGTAAAGGGAAACAGACACAAAATAAGGACAAACTATCAGAATGCAGAGACAGAGACCCACAAATACCCCCTGATATTGCTCCCTAATCTTTTTAGAAACCTTGAGGCCTACGGTAAACTGTCGGGTTACAAAATCAACTATTTAAATTTGGATTTTCAGTGGAGACCCGTATCGCTTTGATACCTGGGAATCCAAGTAAAAAGGAATATAACCAATTATTACAAGCAAATTATTTACCGCTTTTAAACTCCAGTAAGCAAGAGATTATCACTTGGGGTCTCCTTTACGTACCCTGGTTCAGAAGGATTAATGCTATAAAAATGAACGTCCTTCCTTCATACTATATTTACTTCAAACACTTCCTGTGTCTGTTCTGGGAGAAGTGTTACCACATTACAAACACTCTGCACTCTGCAATAAGTGTAAATGGAATGACAAAACACCTAGGATTAAGCGATCGTATCTCTGGTGGCTACGGACTACCTAATTTTGTTCAATGATGTCGGCACGCACAGTGGGATGCCTTGAAGTGACTGCGTGTGCAGTCTGTCAGTATATCCGGGCACGTGCCAGATCAGTACGTGCACTAGCCAGGCACACGCCCGACTGGCGCTCACACCAGCCGCGCAACCCCCTTCACAACTGGATATGATTGAAAGTGATTACGTATATACGTTTCTTAACATTGGGTTTGTTTTGCCAATAAATCTATTATAGACATTTGTCCTAAAAAGTGGCATGATAACTCATTTCAGCAACAAATGATTGATCCTGCTGCTGCTTTGCAGTCAAAGAACAAAAAAATGCTACTTGGTACTGACACTGTTATGATGACAGATTCAAGTACACTACACATCTTGCATTTTCTAGCACCTTTGCTTTAAGAGCAGTATCCAGTAAGAGGACATGCAGAACAGAATCCTGCTATTAGCATGCTGTGCAGCAGCAGATCACGTGCTTTGCTGAGTTATAAGCCTTATTTGGGTTTGATTATATAACATGCAGGAGCTCTCTTAGTTCTGTAACATAAAAACCGCTAGCACTCAATAGACGGATGCATACCTATAGTGAGTCTCTACCTGCAGATGAAACAATCACAGTCCACCTCCTATATCCAAGACAGTAAAGTGTCCCTGTGAGCAGTGCTGGTGAAGGACTACTCTTACCGTGGGTGGATCAGGGAGGAAGAGTGGAGCATCTAGTATCCCTCCACCGATCCTGCTCAGAAACAGAAGATGGAGTCTGCCTCGTTGCTGCTTGTGATGCTGCCGACTGCTATTTTTCCATGTCAGTGACAGGCTGACGCTGCCGGGTGGCCTGGCAGGACAGATCAACACACAGGAGCAGCATTAGTAGAATTGGTTCTTCCTGTCACTGTTTATTAGTGGTCTCTGACATTTGTATTATACAGAGACTCTTGTGTCATATGAATTGTGTAACATATCTCCCAACATTGTCTCGGAGGTAATCGGGACTAGTTTAGCATGCAAAAAGGTATTCGGTCACCACAAAGTTAAACATTGGCCCCATAGCAAAATTTGGGTAGGAACCCAGTGATCGCACTCTAGCCTCCCGTGCTTTCTGCTCTAGTACCACAATTTCAGAGTGAGGGTCTATTCTAAGCATGCACAGAATCCTTGGCATGCTTTGGAGACCTGGGGGTAAATGTATCAATATGCGGGTTCTTCAACACCCGCGTGTTCAGCCTCTTCCGCGATTAAATTTCAAGCGGCGCTGCATTGTAAAGGGAAGTTAACCCTTTACAATGCAGCGCCGCTTGAAATTTAATCGCGGAAGAGGCTGAACACGCGGGTGTTGAAGAACCCGCATATTGATACATTTACCCCCTGATCTTATCAAATCAACATAAAAGCAATGTGTGCGTCTTTAAACCATAAAATAAAATTGTATTTGGTTGAATGTATTTTTTAAAATAGAAATGAACTTCATATTTCCTATTTCACTCCTCTCCCCAAAGCTACAGTGGTGACAGTGGTGGGGAGAGTCTCTATTTTGCTCTGCTAGAATGCTCTTTTGCACATTGCTGCCTCTGGCATTAGGTTGCTTTTAACATCAAAGAAAAGGGAAGATATTTGATTGTAATTGGTAAGAACATTATCACCATGTTTGGAAAATGTGGTCCAAGATGACTGCAGAACTCTGCCAACAGCCTATGCAGGTCAGATTTCATTTTTGACGCATAAGAAAATTGTTATAAATCTGCGATTGGCACTTTTAATTGACTTTTCTGGAAAAATCATTTTGTCCTCATTTCATAAAACAGGTGGTATCGTTGTTGCTTGTACCATTATTGATATTATTGGAAAATAATCAACAAATAGACTAGACTAGAAGCTGTAAATGATTCAACAAGCCTGACAATTTCATCTCTCTCCCTCTCTCCCTCTCTCCCTCTCTCCCTCTCTCCCTCTCTCCCTCTCTCCCTCTCTCCCTCTCTCCCTCTCTCCCTCTCTCCCTCTCTCCCTCTCTCCCTCTCCATGATAACTCTTATCCAAGTATATATTTGATTATTTCCATTATGTGCACATCAGCTTGTGTTATGTAAAAGGTCCTATTATGTTGATTGCAGGATAGTCAAGCCCCCGTAGAATCACCTCCACCCCCCCTAATTAGTTTGGGAAAAGGACAGATAAGAAGGGCACTCAGCATTTAATTGCAGTCGTGCTCTGTCCCTCAAACACCAGTTCTTTATGTATGCTAGTTGGGCTGTGTACCATTGTAGTCCAACTGATCAGCATATTTGCCTGACCTATCAGAGCCTCTCCCGGGTGTTCTGGCGGAAAGATTGGGCCAGGTGGGGTGGAACTGTCATAGAGGTTGTCCAACCATTCTTTAATTAAGCAACCCCCTTTCTGTACCTTAAGTTGTAATCCCTTCCAAGTGTATGGGAAGCACAGACAAAGCATTTTCTGATTTCTGTTGTGAACAACTGACATTTGTGTGATGCAGCAAGTTGAATAACTATAAAATTAGTATGGGTAGTTGTGTTTTGAAAGTACAAATAGTGCAACTTTTACTAATTGCTTTATGCTATATTTATCCAAGGGCAGATGTTTACAATGATTGATCACTTTATAATATATAAAATTATAAAGCAAAATGTGTCCGTCATCATCTGCCCTGAGACAAGTGATTGGGGTTAGGGAATGTTTGTGGAGAGTTTGATGTACTATTTACCAGTAACCAACATAAGGAATGTCCAGGACATTTAGAATTGTTTAGTCCGATGGGCGGCACCAGGGTTACATAGGGGACTATTTATCATCCCACAAATTTTGGTGTTAAGTATAATTTTTTTATTGTCACTTATCGCAACAATAAAAAAAGTAACTTGGCTGAAATCTATCACATTGGTCTTACTGCCAACTTGTACGGACTGACCCGGCAAATATTTATTACCTCTGAGATATCTTACGCCGCTTGCTTGACATACCTGCTTACTTCATATTAAATTCCCAACATATATATTCACTGCTTGTTAAATTGGGTCACTTAACAATCCACATAGAAGTTTATGGGGATTGCAGTGACCGGCGTTACACAGGTTACGGCTCTCCTGCTTTAACCCTTTGGCCATCACAACTCTACTTTGAATTTATCATTCTCTGGAGAAAACATCTGTTTGGGAGATGTATTTGATTGAGTTTTGCTTTATTGAGTCTGTGATCTTAGGAAGCGTACAGTAATTTAGGTATTGCTGTATTTTAGAATTTAATTTGTTCTGATTTTGGAAGAAAGAGGGGAGATTTTAGTGCATCTTGTAATTTGCTTGGAAGGGCTTCACAGTTTTGTTAGTCATATTATTTAATAATTTAATAATTTTCCTCTTTTAAAGGAAAAAATCCTGTTTCATGTTCATTTTATTAGAAGTTTGGAGGCTAACAGAGTGTCTGCTTTCTCTCACCTGTTCATACAATTTATGTTGGAGCCAGCGAAGGGTCTTTGCCCCTTTGGTTGAGTTGGTACGTGAGAGCAAACCACTTCCTGTATATTGAGCGTTTAAGTTGTTGATGTTTGGTAGTCAGATCGTGGCTCTGAGCTTCAAGTTGCTACACGCAGGTGCATCTTTTTTGGGTACTGGCCAGGGTATTTGAGTTTCCTAATGGTGGCCTTATGAGCCTTCCATATTGTTAAAGGGGACAGGTCAGGTGACCTATTGAAAGTGAAACATTCTTCTATCAAATTCTTAATTTCAGACATTATCTCAGACTCCATAAGTAGAGATTTGTTAAGTATTTAGCGGTGCTGGGTTGGGGGTGATGCTAATGTTTTAAGAGAAGCCATGACCACTGCATTGTATGACTGGAACATAGGCAGAACCAGGTATCCCAAAGATTTAGATTGTCGTGCTGTTAACTAGCATTATGTGGCTTGTGCGAGCACAAGCCATGAAGGTGGTGGGAGAAGTGTAGCTATGCTTTAGTGGATTAAATATTCTCAAGTCTTCGAACAACATGTCTTGCTTTATTGTTTTGGTGAGTCTTTTTAATTTCTGAAGAAAAGACAAGCTTATTACAACTAACCCGGAACTATACCATATGGGTCAGGGATGTTGTGCTAGTTTCTCTGATCATGACCTTTCCCTGCACTCTTTTTCCCAAATGCTTGAAAAATTCATCAACCAACATTGAAGGAGTAGCCCAAAGACACTTTGAGGTAGAGGTGAATATGCCATGCCATTATAGTTATGGGAACTAGGTACAGTATACCCACCTGGGGTCTCCAGGGGGTCCTTTTACTGGAGAGATCACAAGGATTTGTGAATGGTAGCTCATTAATGTGGGCTGAGTTTACTTTAATATATGGCTGTCTCGAGTTAGGTGGGAAGGAGGAAAATGCCCCGGAATAGTGTAATTGAACCCCTAAAAGGATTCTGCACTGGTCGTTAGTTATTCTAGACAGAAGAGTGCCGCTATTATACCCGATGGAGATGGATTGTACAGGTTTTACACAGATTTCTTCATAGAGCCCTGCAAACACTGAGATTTAGAGCTGAGCTCCCAACTCTAATTTTATCTACGCATTTTAAATTTGATACAACCCCTCATCACATGCTGCGGTTTTGCAAAGGTGCCAAATTTCACATTCTAGCTTGATTTACATGTAAATGAGGCCCGATTTTGGTAGTGCTGCATGCTCAGGCAGATGTGATCACGCATCTTGCTTGCTTGATCTCTATGCCACGCACCCTGCAAATTCATATATTAAAAAAAAAAAAATATTCATAGTTTTCCTATTAAGTTGACTAATACTGTCTGTTATATTTTTAGTAGATATATTTAGATCCCAGGGAAGTCCATCTTCAAACAGTTTTGATAAAGTTATCCATCAGTAGACCAACACCTTGGATCAGACGTCGGTAAATGTGGCCCAATAGAACCTATTTATACAGTGTCTGGTGTCTTTAGATCTGAAGAACTCTTTAAACAAATGGTTGTCTCTTAGTAAAGAGTCTTGCAGATGACTGTTATAAAAAGATAAGACAGCAGGAGTAACTAATGGAAAGCAGAGTGCTCTTATGAGGGTACAATTCTCATTATTGCTACAAAGCAACGTAAGCACATGTAACAAAGTGTCATGTAAAAATCATTACAACTCTTCTTAAGGTCAACTTCATTTAGAGGATGTGATACAGAACAGATGTTTCATTCCACTTTGCTGTTTGGTCTCATTACCGAGCGCTACATCTATTTGGAATGGCATTGCCAGTAAGTTCCCATGAGGATAGTAGAATCCTATAATATTAAATCCAATCTCATTGTTAGCTTAATAAAGAACAAACAAACAGAAACCCACTGTCAGTGTGGTGGAGAAGGTCATAACGTAATTTACCTTTTTTGTTTCTTTGAAATTGAAGAGGTTTCTAGTTGGTGTGGGAGGAGCTGTTTGAAAATTAGATAATGATCATAATGGATAAGATATGACGCTGGTATTAATTTGGACACTACTTCATTCTTTAACATAAAGCAAATAATTTAGCCCTGTTTACAACAATTGCAAATTAAAAAAAGTGTGTGACATAAGAAGTGTCTATCAATAAACTCATGTTTTTTGTACTAGGCTTAAAACAATTCAGGAACTGCTGAATAATGAAAATGCCAATGTTGAATACTTCTAAGAAAATGATCACATGGCTTGCATTGTATTTTGCTATTGGTGATGAATTTATATTGTGCAGTTTGTCTTTATTTTTATAGTTTTCTACATGCTTGCAACATTTTATTTATGTAGCTAATCATATTATGCATTTTTTTAAAAATCTTTCAACTTATAACAACAGAAAGTCCAAACAAGTAGGCAAGAAAAGCATTACGTAACCTGTGTCATAATAATAAATAGACACAAATATCCACAACAGTCATACAGCAAAATGCAAAACAGTTTAACTGTTATTTTTGTAAATTACTGCCGGGGCTAGATTTACTAAGCTGCGGGTTTGAAAAAGTGGGGATGTTGCCTATAGCAACCAATCAGATTCTAGCTGTCATTTTGTAGAAGGTACTAAATAAATGAAAGCTAGAATCTGATTGGCTGCTATAGGCAACATCCCCACTTTTTCAAACCCGCAGCTTAGTAAATCTAGCCCCCAGTGTTTTCCTCATTGCTGAACCAATGAAGAAAATTTAGTTATATCCCTATTTTGCTAACGTACAAGGTGTGTTTATTGCAACCTAGAAGTGTACACCTATCTGTACATGTGGCAAATGCGTTTTAATGCTGACCTAGGACACGTCCCTCATCCAACTCTAAATTTCTCTGCACATTTTACACTTTGCACCCCCTCTTCATATGCAACAGTTTTGCCAAGGTGACAAATTGCACCTTCTAGCGGGATTTATTCATAAATTTTAATGAGACCCATTGTTGGTAGAGTTGCACAATCAGACAGATGTTATCACGCTTCAGAATAAAGACAGATGGCCATATTTGTCCTACACTCCCCATTGTAAATAAACCTACATCTTCTCTTTGTAAAGGATTTGACTCAATAGTTCTCATATATTTCAATACTTCAACAAATATATTCTGTTATCTGATTTCCTGTTTCCTGTGGAGAACATTGAACTAGATATGAATTATGTGGACTTTGAACTTGAGTCATTGCGAAAAACAATGCACCCATACAAATAGCAACAGCAAATAGCTTTCTGCACTCTCCCTCTGTACATCTATACCAAGAAAATGAGGGCTCTCCCTATTATAATGGATTAACAGGGCTGTAATAATGTGGACAAAAGTGACGATACTGACCACCACTACCCATTTTATCTGTGGACTGGGTGTTTGGATTGAGACCCAAAAAAAGGATCACTTTGATTCTTTTTGCTCAAATCTTTTATGTACTATTAACTAGAGATGTGCGTGACCCTAGTGTTCCGGTGTCAAAACCGTTGTTGGTTCTAACCCAGCTTCGTATTTCGGCAAAACCTACCGGTTTTGTCGAATAAGCGCAAAAGGTTTTGGATCTGGATTTAATTGAAAAATGTGAAACATAGGTAAAATAATGTAATTTTGAGCTGTTTTTTTGCTCCTATATTACTATTTATAGCATTTTCAGTCATTTCAAGTATTTTTTCTAATGATTCCTTCACAATGGTCCCAATTTTCATCAAGGTTGGCCATAGTATGCAGCGAGCAGTCTTAATGAAGGATTTTGTAACTTTGCCATCATTGCATTTGCTTTCTCGGATTCAATTGAAAAAAATGATAAACTAAAAAGTTTTGATATCTCCCCCTTTCATTGCACCCACACCTCTTTAGCATGTCCCGACTTACTATTACTGTAATTGATTAACCAAATAACCACAGAGACACCAATGTAAATTTGTCAAAGGGTCAGTTTTTATTTAAACAAAAATGGCGGCGGAAAGAGCAATGCGAGTCAGCTAACAACTAATAGCAAAACCAAACAGTTGAAGGTCAGATTGCTATTATACCACTGGTCCCAGGATATAATCCTTTATGATGTAGCAGCTTCCTAGTAACTGTCATAAGCTTTTAGAACTAGCAGGAGAGGTCTTCACCCATAGCAGTCTCCTTTCCGGTACATGTACTCACAGGTACTCGGATGAATCCAGGACTTAACTCAATGTAATAAAATTTTATGAGAAGGAATTCGTAGCACAGAGATAAGAGAAATTGGACCAAGAGCTCCTCCCTCCCCCCCTCCCCCCCATGTCCACTCAAAAGGCAGCAATAATTTAATTACAGCCTCTGCTGCAAGTCTCCGTTACCCCGGGGTTGGCCAAAGCTAACCCTGGGGCAATGATTTTTCTGCCCTCTCTCCTAAATAAATGTTTACCAGTACCCTGGTTTAATTCTAAATCTAATGTTTGAATGTTTTTATTATGGATGCAGGCCATCTTCATCTACTTACCTTCCAGAATGTCTAACTCTATTCCTTCATACCACTGTCCATCTAATGACCACTGCCTGTTAATTTAATTACAGCTGTGCGTCCCTGCTGCTTGTCACTAGTTTGAACACCCTTTCTTGGGGACTGCATCTGCTGCAAGTCTCGGGCAATCCTTGTTACCCCGGGGTTGGATGAAGCTTAAACCGGGGCAATGATTTTTCCGCCCTCCAAACATGAATGTTTACGAGCCCTCTAGTTTAATTCAGAAGGGCGGCATTATGGCTTAGATGTACCTCACTCAAGGAAAATGCCATCTTTACGTGCACCGTTTAACATTGTGCCCTCTCATCATCTTTTATGTGTCTACTAATGCCGCTGTCCCTAGTTGTGATGAAGTTAAATGAAGGAATTTGTAAATCTGCCACCGGTGCATTTGCTTATTCCAATTCAATTCTAAAAATAATTATCCATACTTTACAGTTCTCTAACTCTATCACATAGCATAATCATCATCCATCATGTCCATCTATACATGTATTCTTTGCCAGGTCCAAAATCTGTCCTGTTAATTCCTCCGAATTTGAGATATTCACTGACACCCCAAAGCCCCCGTCCCCCCCCCGGTTTTTGGTTTCCGCAAAACCGCCCTCGCGTGTTTCGATTTGGTTTTGGATCTGTATTTTTTTAGAAAAATAGCTAAAATATGCTAAAAGCACATAATTTTCTTTTTTCTTTTTTGTTCTTACATTATTATTAACCTCAATAACACTAATTTCCAGTCATTTTTGACCACCTCACAGGTCACAATATTATTTTCATCCACTTACGGACAAAGACTGCAGCGATCTGGCTGGATGCTAAGCGACAGAGCAATGGCTCATAGCACATCTAGGAAACATTGCCACACAGCAATGGCAGAAAAGAAAAATGGTGCAAGATGCATTTGTCCTTGAGCCCTCCCACCCACCTTTACGTAAGATATTGAAAAGGACATGTACATTTTAACAAAGCAAGCACTCCAGCGACAAGGAGTGCCACTTTTGTGGCTGAAGTGCTTGGTTTGTTTGGGCCCCCACAAAACAAGCTACCAATAGCTTAGCTTCCTTATGCCCAACAGTGCTGTCAATGAACTCTACATTATTAAATCATGTCTGCTCATGCTGCATCTTTAATCTCCTTCTCCTCTCTGGATACCTCCCTCTCGTCCCTGAAGAACTGCCAAACTTCTATACACACAGGAATGGATATTACAACTGGAGTGGCATTAGATCTTCTTTAGACAGACTGTGACACGGAACATGTGGGCAGCATGGAATCTGTCATTTTGGAATACACTGCATTGAACAGATATTTAAACCAATATATAGATGCAGCTGAGGAAACCGTACTTAAATTAAAACGTGACCCACCAGGTGAGATCCCAGATTTAAGAGAGCTTATACACGAGAGATACACTGCGCTTCAGAAGAATAATACAGAGGAAGCACTGAGGCAGGATGATACATATGTCCAGTTTAAAGAACAGCTAAGAGACCTGAGAAAACAATTGGGTGCGTCACTGGCACCTGCAGACGAAGATTTGGAAGACGAGGAGATCGCCGTCACTCAGAGCACTCCTATAACACAGTTGGAGATGGTGAACCCAGTGAAAAACAAAGTATGTGGTCACACATACGAGAGAGAAGCAATTGAAAGGATGATTGAAAACAAACTTCAGCGATTATAGCACATGTAAGTAACATTGGCATACAGCGGTAGCTGAAAGGAAAAGTGGTGCAAGATGGAATTGTCCTTGGGAACCTCCCACCCACCCTTATGATGGATCTTAAAAAGCACATGCACACTTTAACAAACCAAGCACTTCAGCGACAAGGAGTGCCACTTTTGTGGCCGATGTGCTTGGTTTGTTTGGGCCCCCCACAAAACAAGGTAACAATGGGCTTAAGGCAGCTAAGGTAAAAGTGTTGTCAATGAACTCTACAGTGGAAAGATGTTGTCATCATTTTCAGCCTCATCCTCACCCTCATCAGTGTCTACATCATCCTTTCACAATATTAATTCAACCCCGCAGGAAACCACCATTACAGAAGTCTCTGTAACATAAATGTCAAAAACAAAAATGTCAAAAAAAAGCTTTTACCTTTTTAAAGAAAAAAACAAATCTTTAATAAAGGTGAAAGTTTAATGTAGAAAAACATAAAATTGTCAACATGTCATTTTACCCACATATTAATAAGCATTCCAGCATCAGCTAGCTTCCTTCTCTTAGCTAGATCTCAGCACCTGTAATCTACATTGTTGTCATCCTCACCCTCAATAGTGTGTATGTCCTCATCACTCAATGCTAATTAATCCCGGATGGAATCCACCATTACAGAAGTCTCTGTACTTTGATCTAAATGCCAGTAAAGGCCTTCCTCATGGAATTTTTGCGCAATTCTTTTAGAGCAGATCAAATGTCAAAATGTTCTGCTGAATCATCTGCATAATCCTTGGGTCTCTTAGAAAAGCTTATTTTTTTTTCCTAGCAGCAGTAGCCTGAGAAACTGAAGGAGGGGATGCCGTTGTGTCAGGTACCACTTCAGCTGTCAACTTGCTCACCAGGAGCTCATTGGATATCTTGTGATCTGGGACAGTGTGAAATAAAGAGAAGACCTAGCTCTTCAACCTAGGATCAAGCATAGTCGCCAAAATGTAATCATACGATTTCCAGAAGTTGATAACTATTCGATCCTGACAAAGTGATTAAAGTACTTCATGTACAAGGCTGACATACTTGGCGTAATTTCTTTCTTTCATCTCCTCAAGTTTTTCAAGGTGTTTTTTCAAAAGTCTAATTAAGGGAATAACTTGACTCAAGGTAGCAGTGTCTAAACTCATTTCACAGTTGAATACTTTGAATGGTTTCAGCACCTTGCACGACACGGAAAGTATTCTCCACTGCGCTGGACTAAAATACATTCGCCTTCCTTTCCCTATGTAATTGCTTGTGGTGTAAGCAGGGATGGCTTTTCGCTGTTCCTCCATCCTCACAAGCATATAAAGTGTGGAATTCCACATTGCTACCACCTCTTGCTTCAGTTGGTGGCAGAGCAAAATAAATTGTTCTTGCAGCTACTGCAATTTCCTACATGCTGTTGCAGAATGACAAAAATGTCCCGATATTTTTCGGGCCACAGACAGCATCTGATGAACGTCCCTGTCCTTTTTCAAAAACCTCTGTGCCATCAAGTAGATTGTGTGAACAAAACAGGGAATGTTATGGATTTCACCCAGCTGTAATTCTCTCACAATTTTGGTGGCGTTATCATAAATGACATATCCTCAGGAGAGTCCAAACGGGATAAGCCATGTTGCAATGACATCCCTTAATTTTTCAAACAGGTTGTCTTCGGTATGCCTTTTAGTGAAGCTGGTGATACACAGTAGTGTATCACATGGTGATACACTATGCCTCGGAATAATCTGGCATTGTTGGGTACTTGCTGCTGCTGTTCCTGCTGCTGAAGGCAATTCACCAACCCAATGGGCTGTTACAGTCATATACTCTTTTTAGTTTGCCCAGTTCCGTTTTTTCACATATCTGTCGGTAGAGTAGTATTTTGTAGCCCAATAATCACATTTTATGGAAACGTCTGGTAGAGTTGAGGAATTGCTTTTCTAGTAAAATGGTGTCATGATAGAATTTGGTAACGGACACATGACCTCAATTAACTCTCTAAAACCAGCTGCATTAATTGTGGCTATTGGACACAGGTCTAATATTAGCATAGTCGCCATGGCGTCTATGATGCGCTTTGCAACTGGGTGACCGTATTCATACTTGCTTCCTCTTGCAAACGATTGTTTAATAGTAAATTGTTGTAAACTACTAGCAGTCTTCTTCTTAGTCTACTTCTCGGTTGAAGATCCACCCCCAGCAGCAGGAGCAGCAGCAGTGAGACTAACGCTCAAGAATTGTTTAAAGTAATCCTGGATGCAGGACTAACTCCGATCGCTTGTGAGGATATTGAAGAGGAAGGTGTTGTCGGTGTGGCTTTACAAACGCTACAAATGGCTAGACAAATGTTGTCAGGATTGGGTAAAAATATTAAGAGGTGAATTTTTTGGTCTTATGCCCAGCCATAACAATGGCCTTCTTCTTATCACTGACAAGAACCACTTCCACTATTTTCTATTTCAGCAATGACAATTAGCAATGGAGCAATAGCACATAGACTGTAGACTGGCAACAACACCGGGATCTCTCCTCCTTCTGTGTGAGCTATAACTCAGTAGAATGCCACAGGAGACTTTTAAGAAAACTGCCACCTCTCCTCTTTCTGTTTTATATATGACGCTGCCCAACTGCACTAGAGACTGCCAAGAGCCATGCTACATCTTTGTCTCTCTGTGAAATGGCGCCGGATTGCTGTGAAGGGTGGTACTTATAGAATCCAAAATTTGCAAAATCCAACAACGCAACCATGACGTTTTGCCTGGTTTTCACTTATGAAGGGCACGCGAAGGTACCGAGCCAGCTTGGCTCGTACTCGGATCAGCAAAGCTCGGGTGGGCTCGGTTCTACTCAGAATGTGGATTTTCAAATGCTTTGTCAAGACATGCTTTGGGCAACCGAATCTTCATCAATGTAAGTATTATACATACTTGCATGTGTGGGAAGGGCGACTATTGGGCTATCTGAACTGTCTTTTACATATTTCTTACACATCACTAATAGAACATAAAAACATAATTTATATACATTCCATTTTTATATACATGGGTCTTGGGGACCACTTCTGTTGCAAGCCTTGGGCAGTCTCCCTTACCCCGGGGTTGGACGAAGCTTATCCCGGGGGCAATGATTTTTCCTTCCTTCCTCCCCATAAATATATATGAGTCCCCTGGTTTGATTCAGAAAGGCAGCATTATGGCACATGGCATTTAAGTAAAACAAGGTATTGAAAGTCATGTTCTTGGCAATCGACGAATACTCTGACAATGTATTCTGTGCCTAATTTTGTAATTTTTGTAGTATGGGTGCAGACCACATTCATCTCTCAGTATCCTCATTTATTTATATAGCAACAGCAAATTATATAGAGCTGAATAGATTGAAAAATAGAAAAGATTAGAATATATTGCATTTTTTTTTGGGGGGGGGGGGGGAATTCCAGCTGCATACTGACCCTCACAAACAGCTATCTTTAAATATAGATTTCACTGAATGACCCTTCCAAAATATAAATGTATTGAAAGATAGAATAATATATACTTTTTTGGGATGTGCAACTGCTGCAGGATCAGTTTTGTTTTCTAAATTATTACACTTGTCACTGCCCCACGCAAGATTATGTTCACTAGAAAAACGTTCCAGTTTAAAAGAAAGAAATCTGTTTGTTTTTTTTTGGATTCTGCTGCTATTAATCTGACAACAAAAGCACTGTTTTTCTCAAAGAATATACTGGTTAGTTCAGTATGATATCTATGATATCTATCTAACTCAGTCTGTATATACTGTCTAGTACTATTGGATATATGCAATGACATGCACTAACAACAACCAGTAGTCAATAGTCTGTGTAAAGTGTATTTAAGATTGAATTTAAAAGCAATTGATCAGCAAACTATTGTAGCGTACTATTCTCTACAGAACAGCTTTGCAATAATGACATTCTACTGCTTTCTTATGTCCCTGGTTCACCCTTAATGCTATTTTATCAGCAGAGCACCGCAGCTAACCTTCACCTCCTCTCTACACTCTCTCTTCTAAAATGGCACTGAAGAAAACGAAGGAGGAATATTATATTTATATATACAGTGACGTTACGCCTCGTTTTGAGATCCGACTCTGTTTCACTCGGATCCCCAATGTTGTATTTCAAGTAATCCAAACTGCTTATCTCTACTATTAACTAATGGCTAATTATTGATTGTAATTCAGTATTTTTTACTTTTTTCTTTTTATTAAAAAAAAAAAGAAAGGGCAAAGAAGATAGAAAAAGGGAAGAAAGAGTGGAAGGGAAAAGGTAAAGGGGGGGAAGGGGAAATTTCTATGGAAATATCGGGGAAGAAATATTTCAAGTGACGGGCGTTGTTGCTTGATGGTAGTTGTTCCAAACCTTGTGGAAATTTAAAATTTTGTCAAGAAGAAGACTGGTAATATACTACATGGTGGCCATGTACCATACATGAGAAACTACACTTTGAAGGCTTGGTGGATAAGGGGATTTCCATTCTTTCGCTATTTGCAGGCAAGTAGCTGCACAGATATGTTGAACAAGTCTATCCCCCTGTTTATTTAAAGCTTTGACCCGGGAGCAAAGCAGCATAACCATTGGGTCGGGCAACACCTCGATATCTAAAATTTTAGTTATAAGATCAGCAACCAGCGACCATAGATTACAGATACTAGGACACGTCCACCAGATGTGGTAAAATGAGCCCACCTCCCCACACCCCCTCCAACATAGGTCTGAGGTACTAGGATAAATTATATGCAGTCTTGCAGGCACAAGATACCATCTAGTGTATACTTTAAATGTGTTCTCTCGTATTGAGATGTTGACAGAGATTTTGGAGATTCTCATCCTGAGCCGGGACCATCCCTCCTGATCCAGGACCTTACCAGTATCCTGAAGCCAAGCCTCCTCAAAGGGTTCAGTTAGAACAGACATTGGCCTAAGGTAAGTATGATACACCAGTGATATCAGTCCTTGAGAATCTAATCTATGCATACAACTCCTCTCAAAAGGTGTAGGTTTACATAGTTTAGAGGATCTGCAGAGTGATTGTATGAAGCCTCTGATTTGCAAGTAAGCAGAGTGTAAGGATGAAGGAAGGCCCTTTTTCTCTCTAATATCTGGAAAGGTCTGGGGAGCAAATTCTCCCAGAATGTGGGTGAATTGAGTGATGCCCACCTCTTGCCATGGGCGTGAAAATGACTGATTGTTTCCTAACGGGAAATCCGGATGATGCCACAACGGGGTGAGTGGAGAAGGGAATGAGGTGAGTTCCCACTTTCTGTGAAGCTTATCCCAAAGGTTAAGTGTAAACTGTATAGAGGGGTGCGAGTATACTGAGGCCGGCCTTTGATTTCTGGGGAGCCAGAGTAACGAATTCAAGTCGTGATTCAGAGTATGAGCGTTCTCTAGGTCGACCCATCTCTTAATCCCCGGAGTAATTCAGTATTTTCAGGCACACTTATCCCATTTCACTTATTGTTATATTTTAATATAAATGCCTAAATTTTACCCATCACTAACTATTTCATTAAATATTCCATGGGTAATCTGGGTCCCAGCCAGTTCCATAGAATTTTTTATGTCTCGTAGCAAGTGTCACGGTGTTATGTTGTAATAAATCTTAAATTATAACTGTTTAGCTGTCACATATTGGTGAACAAGAAATGTGAATCATAGAAACCAGTAAGATGCGTCATTCATTAGATCTATAGCTGTTCATTCATACCTACAATAAAGATAACTGTATTTTTTTAAATGCAGTTGTTGCTCAATTTCTGTGTTACTCATTTTCATCTAGTCATGCACCAGAAGATATTGTGTGCTGTTATTTCTGGATATCATCATGCAAGGCATCCTATTTAATATTTTTTTTCCACTTTAAGAAATGTCCTCTAGCACATACATCCACCCCCTGTTACCTCTATAATTGAGGTCCCTCCTCTTGGGATGCACTTACAGTACCTGAAGAGAATAGACCTCCATAAAGGATGAGCAGAGCGCAGGTCTCTGGAGCATTCTGCGTTGTGCCCCATCCTATAACCTCCACCACCACCACCACGTGATGTTGCTGCTTCATTTTGGAGACGTAATATGATTTATTCATTTTATTAGTAACTGTTAGGGCTGGCACGGAAGTAGCTATTTATGTTCTAAATCTGGGAGAGCGCTGTAGGGAAAAAATGGCCTTTCTAAGATTTGTAATTTGGAGCACGTATGTCATGTTTTCTGTTTGACATACTTGGAAATGGTTGCATTTATTAATGGCAAATCAATGTAAAACCTTTCCTGCAATGAGCAAGTGATCCTAACCCTTTGAATGGTTCTATGACGTGGAAAGACAAGTCTTGATGCATCTGTGTTATTATAAGCAAGATTTGAGCCAATATAGAAGGGTAATAATATTAATATGAACCTATAGTATATCTGTGTTTTATATTTAATGATGAACTAGATTAGTGCTGCTAAGGTTTTCATGTGTTTTTCATACTTTTATGACATTTTTAAAAAGTGAGATAAGATTTGCTTTTAGCATGCTCATATTTTTAATAAGAACAGTTTTAGAATTTTTTAAACATTCAAAAGCCTGATTCATCTAGTGACGCAAGTCCTGTTGCGTGCCGTGTTTTGTGTGAAATTGCTCTGCACATGCTCAGAAATGGAATTTATGCCAATGAACAAAGTGCTTGCAATTCATGTCCAAACGCTAATGACACTTCCTACAGCCTATGATTTGAAGGGAAGGGTGGAGCGAGAAGGGTTGGACGCACTTAGTCAGTGTACAGTAAGGGTGTGCCAACCTTGAGCGCATGCACATCCTTCCGATTCAAGCTCCAGGCATCTCTTAGGTACATATTTTTTAGCCGTATCACTTGCACCAGCTACAGAGCAGGTGGTATTGCAGATTGATAGTGATGCATGTAGAACATGTGTTTGCAGTTAAGGACAACTGTAAAAATGCATTTTATGTACAGTAGCCATTAAGAACATCCTTATATGTATTTCATGTAAAAATATATATATATATATATAAAAAATTAAAAAGTTAATCTATTCTTATTAATGGTTATAGTATTCAGAGGTGTTAATGTATTTTTAAAAAATGTTTTCATTCTGACGGGCTTGATATTGCACATATGCCTGTGCGTTACCTGCAGTGTGTTCTATCTGTCTACATACAGCAAGTACTGTATAGCCAGTGTGCTTATACCCATATTCACATGAAAGTGTTTCTTGAAATCTGCTTGTACTTGAAAATGGGCAGACGTGTGTTCAAGATATGTGCGATTTGTAAAAACGCGAATTGCGTTCACTTTGCAATACTTATTGATTCAGACCCTGAGTGCCGTGTAGAAAATCAGACGTGTATTACTGAGTGGCGTAATATACATGAAATAAGTGTTTATACTTTATTTAATATGTCCAACCTACTTTTCTCATTTGTGAGAGGTGTCCAGGTTCGGAGAGAGATGTTTCTTAAACAGAGTTGACTGAAAGAGAGTGAGCAATAGATTTGTATACTTGCTTGGCAAAAAAGCACTGTGTGACTTGGGTGATTCATACACAGGAGCAGGTGCGGCGATGTCACAGCAGATCAAATGATTGCAAATTCAGCATTTTAACTTGTGTCCAGACCCACTTAGAACACTGTCATACAGGTGTGGGAGGAGCTTCAGAATAATACAGTCAATAGCTAATACTTTTAAGAGTTGCAGGGGAATATCAGGTTAACACTAAACAATATCAGAAAATTAAAATGTTGGTGTTTACAGGAGTAGATCAGACTTTTTAGCTAGAAATAACAAACCGTAGTTTCTGGAGAGTTGTAAAGAAAAAAGAGGCCACAGAAATGCTCAGTAGGGCCACTGTTTTACAGCTTATAGCTAGATGTATAGCTCGGGATACAGCGGTTGTGATGTTGTGATTTACACACAGATAAATATTAGAGGTGAGCGGGCTCGGATTCCGCTAATCCGAGCCCACCCGAACAGTGCGGATCCGAACGGGATCCGAGCACTGTTCGGATATTTCCGGCGGGCAAAAAATTGAAAACGAGGCTCTGTCGTCCAAGTCTCGCGTCGAATCTCGCGAGGGGTGGGAGGGAGGGCCCAGAACAATTCCATCTTGTACCTCTTTTTTTTGGCATTATGTGCTCAAGCTACCTCGGTGCAACCTTTTGGCCTAAAAACAATATTGTGAGGTGTTCAGAATAGACTGGAAATTAGTGAAAATGATTGTTATTGAATGTTATTGAGGTTAATAATAGCGTAGGAGTGAAAAAAAAAACACAAAACTGGTTTTTAGCACTTTTTATGCTTTTTTAAAAATAAATCGGAACCAAAACCTTTCGTCGGATGTTTTGGCAAAACAAATCAGAACCCAAAACCTCAAGCTAATCAGAACCCAAAACCCAAAACACTAAAAGTGGCTGGTGCACACCCTTAATAAATATGCATTGCTCACCAAAACTTTTACTGCATATTACCTGTATTCTGTGTTTGATGACTTAAGGATAAAATAAATAATAAATAATGTAGAGATGAAAGCGATAGACACATCGATAGAAGCAAATGAGGAAGGACAGTTGTTTAGCTAGCATGTTATATTACTGACATGGATCACACACCAGTGACAGGGCCAGTGTAGCCTGGTGGCTGGTTTGCTGCACCCTTATCTGCTTCATATCTGCAAATACTGCTGTTTACCTGCTCACTGCCCTGCCAGGATCACAGCTTCCTCTGCAGCGTGTAGCCTTCAGTGCCCTTCATGCTTGGCAGTGAAGTGCACATGATTCAGCACATCATCATCCCATGCAGCTGTCCCTTTGTGAGCACTTGTTAAAACAAAACCTTTTCTCCCTGTACAGTGTGCTGTGTGCAGCCCTCCCCAGTGTAACATAGTAATGAATGATGTGAGCAGCGGGAGCACGCAATCACTTTCAGTGTAATACTAGCAAATAAACAAGAAGTGGCAGGAGATTGATGCTGAGCTTTCAACGCCCTGCTGAATTCAAATATGCCCTTCTATCTGCTTTAATGACTAGATCTCCGATCTATCACAGTTTATGTCCTCTAGATATTTTATAATCTATACACGCTGGTAGCTTATTAAGTACCGTGCGTCCTTGCTGAATCCCTATCTTAAAGCAAAAGTGGGTGGTTTTCAGGCATACTTCTAGTTATCATATTCTAAAAGTGCACAATTAAAAATATATAGTTATGTACAAATTTAAAAATGATTTTGTATCCATCTTGAAAAGCAAGGAATTTTGAGAGGTTTTTTTTTTTTTATAATATATCATATTTGACACTTTTTTCTGTTTTTAAAATAAAACCAAAAAACTACAAATGCTGATGGTTTGTCAATTTTTCGTTGTGTACCCTGTGCGTTCTCTACACACAGTGCAGGGAGCCATTTTGTGGTGCAAAGCAATATTTATGAGAATGGAGTTTATTAATTCATAGGAACCAGTAATACCAATGAGACCATTTAATAGCAATTCAGCCCTCCAAAAATGGATGTTTCCACTGTGTGGAGATAATAGGCTTGATTCATTACGGAAAGTAATACAAAAAAATGAGTACGTTTTCTGCTGGACAAAACCATGTTACAAGGTAAGGGGTGCAATTATTATTTTGCACATAAGCTAAAAACTGGCTGTGTTTTCATGTATCACACAAATACTTGATAGCTTTATTTATTTATTTTTTTAAATCCAGTATTTTTATTGAAATTTTTTAAGATATAAACATACCAAACAACAAAAAGAAAAACAATCGCATACATATCAGAATTAAATGATGGAATTTACAAGATTACAATAAAGCATAATAATAATAAATGTGCTATATTCATTCAGGATCATACATCGTAAATGCTTATACATAAGTATGTTACACATGCAGGGTTTATTACATGGACTCAGATACTTATTATAAGAACTGCGGGAGCCATACATTTAAGTAAATAGAGCATCTGTACTAGATGACACAGGATAGCTTTATTTTTACACTGAAATTTAAATTGATCTTGAACATGCCTTACTATAAACCTGCCATCACATTTTAAAGTAGCTTCTCCCTCCAATGCAGCATGGTTTTGTCAAGGTGCAAAGTTACTCATTTTTTTGCCTTACTTTCCTTAATGAATCAGGTCCAATAAATGCAGCTTAAAGAGAACTACTGTATCATAAAAAAGCAACGATAAAACTTATGCTTTTGATTATATTTAGTGTGTGTTTTAGTGTTCCTTTTCTTTATTTTGTTCTTTTGTGGAGAGCTTTTAATGAAAGTAATCTGTAGAATATCTAAAAATAAATAAATAAATAAACAAATACTAAACAGGAGAACCATCATCCTAAATTAACAAAAGCTGAAGTAAATCCAATACAAATGATACATTTTATCTATTAAATAACTGTTATATTTTATTTAAGTTACATATTAGAATACAGTTTGACAGTTTTCCATGTTATCAAGATGCAATTTTAATGAGAATGGAAATAATTTTATTTAGCCAGTCATAAGTTTTTGCTGCCTCTGGATGGCATCCATGTCTGACTGTGTTGAAGGCAGCATGTCAGCTAGGTTCAAGATATTAATAAATGAAAGTATAAAGGGTCAGATTGTTCTCTGTGTATATCCTTGTGACCCCTCCTATTTATGCCCAGTCGGGTTTTCTGGTGTTTTGTCATGTTATCTTCATATTGTTACAATTCCAGCGACTTTCAAACCAAGTCATTCAGTTGTGAATTAGTTAAATGTTTGTTTTAAAAGTGCTCAAGTCAAAGTGAGTCAAATGATTGACATAAAAAATGGCAGATAGAGCATACTTACATATGTAGTTAGTAGGCACTTGGCTCTATTTTGGCATCTGCTTCTCACAGTACAGTGACAAAATTCACAGTCACAGATTGCATTATAATCACTTTATATGGTGTACAAATGTTCAGCAAGGCCTTGTATAACCCTAAGTTTCACTGGGACCTACTAATCTTCTCAAGAAGGTGTGTTCTTTACTGGCACCCGAGGACCAGGCAACATCTGTGGCTCATGCAGTCGTGTGTTGGCATGGCTCAGACCTTCAGTCTAGTGTCCCTAGGGTTCAGGGTGTTCTTGTTGTTGCAAAACAGATTGAGACTCCTTTTGAGTTAGGAGCAAATCCAGCTAAAGGATTCAGATTAGCACCTGGAAAAACAGTGTTGTTATACAAGGTATGCAAATGCATGCAGGGAAAATACTGTCTGCTTTGGTATATAGCACACAAATATCGGGCAGCTTTGTTTTTACACTGTGGTTTAGTGTTGAGCTCTAAATCTGATCGCACATTTTAAGTTTGTCTCCCCTGCAGCATAGCATGATTTGCTAAGATGCTAAATTGCACCCCTTAACTGGATTCACACCTAACTCTAAATTAGACTCATTATATATATATATATATATATATATATATATATATATATATATATATATATATATATATATATATATATATATATATATTCTGGAGGGCTTTTATTCAAAGTAACAGCACAGAAATATAAAAATCAGATGAACCAAACTATCCATTCCAGGGCACACTACATGATGAACTGATTAGAGACTGGAGCGTGCAGGGTTCAAAAATGCAACTCAGACTACACACAGCCATAGGCATGTGCAGAAGTAATGAGCTGACAGAGGTGCAGCTAATAACAGTACTTGGTGTTGCAGACACTGCAACTGTACACTTTACTGCAAAGAAACTGCAGTCTGGGATAGAAAATAAACAGAATACAAGATTAGTAGAGGTTACAAAAAAGTGAATTCATGTTATGTTACTACTATGAAAAAACACTTGTGCATTCAGGAGTCCCTGTAGTTCAGAGATGCAGTCAACGTCCACATCCATAATGAAAATGGATTAGATATCCATCAAATCACATATATGAGCAGAATAAGTATTTGCTGTAATAGGTTCTCGGTTTGGTTGTAATACAATCCTTTTTAGATGACTGGAAATTTGTACTTGACCTATTCAAATTTTTTGTTGCTGATTGGTGCTATTGGTTACTGCAGTTTTGTGCCATATTTGTCACATGTAGCGCCCCCTGTGGCGTTATAGTTAGCCACAAATCCCGATGACTGCAGGTGGGTTTCACCGGGAAGGGACGACAGGTACTTAGGCACGGACCTCACAAATAGAGTGTAGTCAGAGTGTCTATTACAAGATCAACTCAAACTGGTTGGTTTGCCAACAAGACACACAAGCCAGCTACAAAGCTAGAGGAGAAGGAGGGACATCTGTCAGTGAGGACTAAGGAAGGGAAAAGTGTGGGGAAAAAGGAGAGAGCGAGAAAGAGATAGAGAACAGAGGTGATGTGACAGACGGGGACCTGGGACAGTGTGGGGGAAGTTTTGGGCTATCCAGGCATTGAATGGGAGTGTGTGTGCTGCAGCTGCCGCATGGAGACATACACTACTGTTCCCTAAGTAAGAGTGGAGGTGCCACTCCATATTAAGAAAGAGCCCTGGAGAGTATAGAAAGGAGAGGAATCCCCAAAGAGTAGAGGGCGTTGTCGCATGTAGTAGCATGGCTGCATATACAGAGAGGAGGAATCCCCAAGCCCAGAGAAGGGGAGGACCCCACATCAATAAAGAGGACCCCACATCAATAAAGAGGACAAGAGAGAGGGGGAGAATTTGCATGGAGTAGCCCACGGGAGACTGAGGGCTGTTGCAGAGAGGCAGCATTGTGTGTAAAGGAGAGGCTGAGAGAACACAGTGAAGAAAGTATCAGAACCCAATGCAGAAATCCCCCTCGCAGAGGGGGAGTGAGTAAGGCGAGAGTACATTCGTGGCCACAAGTTTTGAGAATGACACAAATATTATTTTTCACAAAGTCTGCTGCCTCAGTTTTTATGAGGGCAATTTGCATATACTCCAGAATGTCATTAAGAGTGATCAGATGAATTACAATTAATTTCAAAGTCCCTCTTTGCCATGACAATGAACTTTATCCCAAAAACCACATTTCCATTGCATTTCAGCCCTGCCACAAAAGCTTTTAATCACTTAGAGTTAGTGAATAGACTGTAATCGGTTGAGTTAGCAAAAATTTAAACTTTTATTTATACTATGAACCTCTTAGTCCTGTTTGTAATTGAACACATAAAGCACATGTCCACAATGACTCTAGAACATGAACATCTGTAAAGGCAATGAGACACTTCCTTCGTTAGTCTAAGCAATGTTAATTTTCACCCTTTGTATTCATGTTTTCATGTATTCATTTTTTCCTTTCTATTCATATTTGTTATATATTTAGACACAATACATGGTGTTGGCAGTATTGTGAAACATGCTCTTATCATTCTTTATACACTCAGCACATCCTTATTATCATGCTCTGTTTACTCATATGTTTTCCTCAGGTGCTTTCAGATTATTCTTTTCTTTGTTGTGTTCTCTAATTCTTAAACCCCATGCAACCCCTTCCCATCATTGCTCTGGAAATTTAGCAAATCTCCATTTCCCATTCATTTCCTTGCACTGTACACTGTACATTTTATACCTGTGCCTACCGACGTTCTTCAAGTACACTTTTGGGAGAATTTAATTGCCGGCGACAGGGGAGGGCTGGCAAATTTCAGCCCGGGGGCAAGACTCAACTCGGCAGCCTATTTTAAAGGAAGAAATGCAGGTGGCCCAGTGACCCAGCCCAAGATAGCCCTCTATGGGACTGGTCCAAGGGACAGATGCCCCACTGTCCCCTAGCCCAAGCCAGCCTCTGGCCGGCGATGTGGTGCGTGGATATCGCTCCACGCACATTGCCGGCAATTACAGTAAAAATCTGCACCGCAAAGTGTCTCACGGACATTCCGGAAACACTCTGAGGCTAATTGAATTTCTTTTGTATGAGTCACACTAGCCACTAAGTCTGCAAGTTTCCTACGGTCTGCCAGTTTGGTAGCCCTATTTGACAGGGAAGTATTGCGCTGGTACTGACTACTTAAGATCTTCAAAATATTAAGGAGGTTAACCTTAAAAGCGTAGATTGGGCAGAGAATGAAAGAGTCTGGTGGGGTCAAAAATAAAGGAGACACTGAACTCAATTCTTTTTTTCCAGTGGCATAGAATATGTAGAGGAAACAGGTCTTGTGTCATGCACAGTTAGGGTTAGGGGGCAGTGAATAATTTCTGTTGTCACCTTCCCCTCCTACTCCAAATCATAAATAGAAAAAATGCAGCCTCCATATCCTAAAAACAGAGATCAATGCAAATAAAGCGAATAATATATATTCTTATTATAATGGTTTTTGGACTTGAAATGTTTTTCTGCAATGGCAGCCTACTCTCGGTGCATATTCAGCCAACCCAAAGCAACAATTATACTATTGTGCTCATCTGACAACACATTAAAATGTTCTGTTCTGGACTCATATGCTTAATTTAAAGGTATTGAAATTTATGCAAATCAATGGGATAAGCTATCGAAATAATGGGCAACTTCACACGCCAGTAGGTGCAAATTGGTTCATGTAAATGTTTTAACTCTTTTAAATTAAAATGTTTCGGGTAACTAATGTTTGTTTACCTCAATCGACAGAGTCTGACTCCATCTAAATTTACTGTGGGCACGGATCTTATATAACTATAAATATAATGAAGAATATTGTATATTATTATAACAGTATCTGAATTGAGGATTATTACAGTATCATCATTGTAATAAAAATATATTTTTATTATTTGGAAGCAAAATTGTTTTGTTAAATTGGGATTGTATTTCTAACACAAGTAAAGTGGTTTTTTTTTTTTTGTTTGTTTTTTATTCGTGTCGACATATGCAAACAGCTAAAGCATGTCACGTTATTAACTAGACAGATGGTTTAGGAGATGTATCTCTGTCTTGTAAAACATTAAGAGTACATACTAACACGTTACTTTCTTTGTAGGTCAGTGTGCTGACAACATTGGAACGAAGATTTAATTTGCAAAGTGCTGATGTAGGAGTAATCGCCAGTAGCTTTGAAATTGGGAACTTGGCTCTTATACTGTTTGTGAGTTACTTTGGAGCCCGGGCACACAGGCCTCGCTTAATTGGATGTGGAGGCATAGTTATGGCCCTAGGAGCTTTTCTTTCTGCCCTGCCTGAATTTCTGACACACCAATATGAATATGAATCTGGTGAGATCCGGTGGGGCTCGGAAGGAAGAGAATTCTGCGTCGTTAATGGTTCCTCCAGTGAAGACATTCCTGATCCGGATATTATATGCAGAAATACCGCTACTACCAACATGATGTACCTTCTTCTTATTGGAGCACAGGTTCTACTGGGAATTGGTGCTACTCCTGTACAGCCACTAGGAGTATCGTACATTGATGACCACGTTCGACGAAAAGATTCCTCACTTTATATAGGTACAGTAAAACACTCATTTAAATAATACATAAATAACTGCAAGCAACTGTACGATGTAAAGAACAGTGTTGGCAACAAAGGCTAAACTTACATCTAAACTAATACAATTTCTCAATTAATTTACACAAAAGTGTTGGGCAAAAGCTAAAGGATGCTTCACAAGTTAAAGCTGGTTTTCACACCTTTTGGGAAGAATTACTAAAGCTTATAAAAATGAAATGTGGCAGTGTTTCCCATATCAACCAATCAGATTTTAGCTGTCATTTATCTAGTGCAGCAGAGGGCAACAGGTGACTCACCTGCGGTCCGGCAGACAGCACCTCCCAATCTTAGCAGAACGGGGCAGCTGACATCACGTGACCTCTGCACATTGCAGGGAGGTCACACGGAAGGAGTATAGTGTGCTCTCCTTTCTCTGTGCGATCGCTGGAGAGCCACACATGCAGCCCTCAACCTCTTTGACGTTGCACCTCACTGATCTTGTACATTCCAGAAAATGATTGCTAGAATGTGATTTGTTGCTATGGGCCTCCACCTTTTTCTTTTTAAAAGTTTTAATAAAACTACCTCCTACTTTTGTAGCAGCAGATTCCAACATCAACTTAAATATAATTTTTTTATGAACTGGCGATGAAAATGTGACTGAATGTGTACGACATGCTGCTGGAACCTGTTTTCCTTTTGGTTATAAACAGCATTTGTTACTGTCTGGTTTGTTTTCGTAAATGGGGATAAGGTTTATTTGCTTAGAGCCCACTATGGTAGGATCTTCAATTAAACTTTTAAGTAATGGCACTTGGATAGCAGAAGGCGTTTAAGTGTATCTGTTTCAACCCTTTTATCTGACAATGTAGTGTAGTCTAGTTGCAACACAACTTTTTTGTGGGCCCAAAGCCCACTAATGACTTAATGAGCACCTGTTGCCTACACCTAGTGGAGCCACTCTGTAAGCTAATCCAAAAGTCGTAAGAATGCTGGCAATCCATTCACTAAGAATCAGGGCCTTGTGAATATTGGTCATGAATCTCCACAGTCATGTCACTGGTTCCAAGTGATTCTGTAGGTTATATTCATATAATTATAGTTCAACTCACAAAATAACGCCCGCTACTGTCAACAAGAGCTCTTTAAAGCAGCCTAGAGCTGTGGGATTTGTTTAGTCTGTTTTAAACAAAGCCTTATAAATGAATTTATAGGCAAAGGAAATTGGTAACAAATAACCTGATGTACAAGTTGTCAGGTCGATGAATTAAACATCAGGTTTTAAGGATATGTCACTTAAGAAATGGCCATTCCAAAAACGTTCTAGCAGTATGTGTTTTCTACTTTTTAATGAAAAAGTAAATGCCAGTTTTAAGTGTGTTGTAAGCTTATCACCAACGACGATAAGCAATTTATTCTAGTTTGAGTTAAAGAATTCCCTTACACAAGGGAATCTTACATAAAACCTCTGTTGCAGGTTTATCATTATTAATGTAATATTTGTTGTTTGTTTTTCTTTTGTTGTTTTAGATCTCTTTATTTATTATAAATGTAAGTGGGAACAATATGCCATAATAGATGTCATCTTTGTTTTAGAATGTGTTGTGCCCACAGATGTTGCTACACTGACTATTGGTATTTATTACAAAACATATGGTATAATAGATCCGCATATCATAGTGTAAATACAGTGGTGAGCAGTGGTTAGAGCTCATTATTGCATTCTCCACCAATGTCTCCTAATTCTGTAGAATGTCAAACTGCTTTGATTACAGTGTTGTTTAAAAGGTGTTTGTATACTCTTTACCTTAAGTTAAAGGTACACTTCCACTAAATCCACACCATTTAAATGTGGATAACGTAATTGATTTGCCGTTATTATATTGCTGAACTGGAAGAGCCCCGGGAAACAAGCTGGATGCACTGGCTCTGAGGCTCATACTGGAGGTGTTAGGGATACAGCAGATTTATAGTCTGCAAGCTGACAATAATAGCAATTAATGTTGTGTTTCTAATTTTTCATGTCTGGATCAACTAAATAAAATGTTGTAATGTTACTGTGAGACAATAGATTATGTTGTGTGGACTGCATTTAATACTAGCTATGAAGCAGCACAAATTCATGCTGCATTATAAGCCATGGATTCATCCTGAAGGATACCTTAGGGGGATATCTCAAAGTCACTATAACTAGTAAGGATGTGGAGTTGCAGTGGATTCATTGGTAGTGTCTAAAATGTTTGTGTTTTTTTTTTATGGCAGCAGTAGAATACTATATAGGGGTGTAATGTTCTCATTGTATCTGCTCAGAATATCTGTTAGAAGACACAGGCTTTTCAAATGTACTGTTTTTTGCTTTTGGCTGAAATTGTCTTGATCACCGGCGTCCTGGACTTCAGACCAGATAGTGAGAAGATTGGTTATACTGTCATCGGCTGCTGGTAATCAAGAGTTTTAGATAAGTTCCATATACTGTAAAAAGGTATTTATCCAGTGCCATACCCCTTTTTCTAGTCATCCTCATTTACAGAGATATAGGACCCTAAATAATGCCTCAGAATTTGGTCAACTCTTCTGGTCTGGCCGTTGGTTTATGAAAAATTATCTACTGTGACCCAAATAAGTGAAAAGCCTATATAAATTCGTATTCAGTTATAAGATGTATGTGAAAGGTTTACTCAGAATGGGGAAGGCATTAGAGATACTGCAGGAGACTGATGAGAGTCAATGTATTGTGCACAGGCGGAACAAACATTTACATCTTCTGCATCGCCCTTCCAAAGACCTGGCCACCAATAACTATGACTAATAATTTCCTACAACCTTGGACTTTTGGGCCCAAGAGTGTCATTTTAATTCATAGCTCCTTATCTACAAAGTATTTGCCTTGGGGGATATTTAAGTAGGAGCTAGAGGAAGAGGCTTGAATCCGAGATGGATCAACAATATTTCAGAGTTCTTGATATGATTCTGAGTCATTACTGTTAAATGAATGAGAAAGGGCACTGCTTTAATATTTTTGGGAACCAGTACGGAAATACAGCAGGAAATCAAAACAAGAAAAATGCCCAGCATGCTTGTCATAGATTCAGATATTGGGCTGTTTGGAGGTATTGAATACTATTGTGGTCAATATAAATAGTGACGCAAAATATTTCCTCTTACACTGTTGTAATATGAGTTGATGGGTAGAAGCTCCTGGTCTCGAACGGTGTGATTGGTTACGGTGTATTGTACAGAAAAAAAATTTTTTCTAGAAAAATGGCTACAAGGGTTGTAAGAAAGGTTGAGAAGGATCTGGGCGCTTAAGAAAATGCCCTTTTACAGGAAAGTAAAGCAAGTAAAGAGATGGCTTCAGGAGGCCACCGTTTACAGTAATCTCCTTTCTTGGTGAGTGTGGTAATTAAAGTCATCGCAGAAGTGTAGTTTCTGACAAAAAAGTTATGATAATTAGAATCCTAAGCCTAACTATATTTGAGTGGCTTTTAGATCTACAGGCTGAGTCTTGAAACCCTGAGGGACTATATATATATATATATATATATATACACGCCAGAAATGAAAAATGTAACTATTCAAAAGCACATTGTTTTAAATTTTGAATAAAGGCTGCTGACTCGTAGGAGTTGTAAAGCCATATTACAATGTTTCCAAGTCTGAGGAGAAGATTATGCAAGAATATGAAATCAATTATTAAACAAGTTTTTCACAAGTGCTGGCGCATTAGAGATCAAAGGGCTTCACAACATATTTAGAGGATCTAGTGTACCAAGCCAAGGTGCCAATCCCAAGTATGTAAAGCTATTTTCCATTCTGGATTAAATTTTAAAATCCTTGAAAATAGAGTTTAGCAAGCTCTACAATTCTACAGATACAATCAAATAGTTCACATATCAAACGAAGAGGCATTGATAATTAGTGTAGCGTCAGTGAGCGTGTTCTTTTTTTCACGACAAAAAAGAATGACACATGATTTTGGTGGAAAAGCTGCAGTCATTAGACAGAGGGTAGAGAGGGCCCTGCTTATAATGGATATGCTCTACATCTATGTAGAGATGTACCTGTGAACGAGTTTGATGGCACAATAGTGGGGGTGGTGAGGTTACAGGGTTTGCTCATTGTGATTAAAAGATAATTGTGGTACTGTGAATAAGTAGAGGAATTAAATGGTAGAGGATCACCACAATTGAAAGACCCAGCCAAGGGCTTGCCCTGATGAACATTTCAATTACTTTTTTAGCCATTTAGACACAAAATGAAGTGTGCACTGTTTGAAAAATTCTCTATAAATTTGTGGGTCACCACTCTAATTAGGAGGTAGAGGAATCCACAAGTTATGCATAGGATGTGCTGGAATAAGCACAATGGGTGCAGAAACAGAAAAAAAACCATTTTAAATTCCAATGCCAGCTTCAGGAGGCAATGAGGTCTGGACCCGATCTATGTGACTAGAGGACTTGTACGGATTGTATAATTTGGCGTTGTGGCAAGAAGTGGAGCGTCATCGGGGTCCGTGACCTCCACAGACATGCATTTGTAGCCACTATGCTACTAGTAATTGGTGCTGGCTAACTCTGTGATGTAACCCCTGCGAAAATGTTATGGTCTACGTTGCAGTAAGCTCACAAGTTGCTGGCCCCAGACTAGTCTAGGTGACTGTTAATTGGAAGTTGGATACAAGCTGAGTTCAAGACAGGCAGCTACGTTCCAGACCTAATTACAATGCACTGCATACCCTACATCATTAGTGCATGTGTTTGCTTGTAGGTACCTGCTGTGCAAGTACACACCCCCTCATCTGCTTTTAAATGGTCATCTCTGAGACCCTTCAGCTGAGTATGACCCTGGCTAATAGCTCTATTTGACTTATAATTGGTTGCATTGCTGAATGATGGTGGCTTGTAGAGGCAGGTGTGGCTGATTAGTGGCTAACTCGAGGTATGCTGACTGTGTTTAGTTTATTAAAAAAAAAAAATACAATTGATTTATCCCTCCATGAATTTAGTATTTATGTATCATGCTGCTTTGCTTTTTACTAAGTGCAAAACGAGAACAATTTCCATCATTCAGAATTATTAATAAGAATTACTCCCTATAGAAAGAAACCATTAATATAACTGGGAAAGCATTTTGTAATCCAGCAGGCGGCTGAACACAAAATAATGTCCAATTTAGAGATGCACTCTTTTGGTTCTGCTATTTGATAAATTAGAAAAGCAGAATGTTACGTTGAATCTTAATCAGTTTCAAGATTGTTCAGATTATTCCATCAACGCGTAGATTTAGATTTTTTTATATTTATTTTTTCCTCTGGAAGAATATTAGCTGCTTTTGGATGTTTGTACAATCAAACGCAGGTTTTGCAGTATTTGGTAATTTTCCTCCAATTAATCAGCTAGCATGACCACAAGAGGTGCTTGCATATGAAAGTAATGTTATTATCATTGTGAGGTTGTATCTGAATTATTACTTTGCAAATAGCTATTTAATGTCACTGCTTATATTTATATTGACTGACATCATGACATTTCGTCTGCTATGATTTGGATGTAAAAGGGTAAAATTACAGCTTCTTGGTGAAGTAAAACATATTGGACTAGACAAAGACTATAAGACATATGCCAGCAAAGGATATACTGAGGAGCACTTTGTAATTTCTGGTGTTTTCAGGCAAGCTCACAAACATCCTGTACTCTCACATCTGCATCATGCTGAATCGGCTGGGTTACCTTTGTGCTACCAAGGTTTATCCTAGAGAGCGGTTTGGAGCTGGAAGCAGTTTATGTTGAGTGCATTGCTTGTTCAGTTGTCTCATATTCTAATTTCAACTCCTTAAGTGCTCATTAGTTAGTGCTCATTGCTGTTTGTCGAATTTGAATACAAAGTAAATAAATCTGCAATGAACTGCTCATGGCTTTTCCTTTTGGATTGCTACCCTCCACAATGTTTATTACCCATTCTGAATTCAACATTCTCCTTTTTTGAAGAGACAGGCCTCTTAGAGACCTAAATCCCCAGTTCAGTTTCCTTTTGAAATTGTCTCTCTTGGGTAACGCATTGGTCTGATGAGTAGATTATCATGGGTAAATTCATACAAAATAGATAACTGCTTTTTTTTAATGCAGTTGACAGATAATGTCCAATTTGGAGATGCACTTTATTTGTTGCAATTACATGCACCTAAAGTGTCCCTTTAGCTGTTGTTTCAATGTGTTATCCTCTGTTCTGTTCATTTGTAAGAATAATCATGGTATATTTTGTAATTTCTCTCCAAGTCTCGCCGGGTGTGGTAGGGTAACCTGGCACTTACAAACCCGACACACACCACACTGGAAGAAAAATTACAATCAGTACAAGAGCGATAATGTAATAGTGACTAACCATGTAAGTGACAAGGAGTATTTCTGGCAGCTAAAATCCCCTGCAAATGTAAAAGGTGACTTTGCAATACCTGTACACTAACAAATCATGTCACTTGTAATGGACATAGTGAAAACTGCGGTTTTAAAGCGGCAATATGTAGGCCCACAGCCTGGATTACATTATACAGCGTGTGGGTCCTCCCATTGCCACTTTAAATCCACAGTTTTCATTATCTCCATTACAAGTGACCTGATTTGTTAGTGTATAGGTGTTGCAAAGTCACCTTTTATATTTGCAGGGGATTTTAGTTGCTGAAAATACTACTTGTCACTTACATGGTTAGTCGATATCATTATATTATTGCTCTTGTATTGATCGTAATTTTTCTGTCAGTGTGGTGTGTTTCGGGTTTGTAAGTGCCGCATACACAACTACCACCGGTCTCGCCACGTGCAAGCAAGTAGTTCTGTCAACACAAGTTTCATTATTTGACCATTTGAAATGTTTCAAGGTAATGTTCCACCTTATATGATGATGATCTCAGTGGTGGAACTACCACAGGTGCGGCAGGTAACGAGGCCCATGGAGAGAATGGTGCATGGCAGATGCAGAGGGTTGGGGCCCCGGCTCCCTCCTCCCCACCCCACAGCTCTCTAGTTCCGCCTCTAGGTGTTCTATTGTCCACATCACATGTCAAACAGTACAGATGGACATTGGTTCACTACAGTAATCCATTATGACATGTCTCCACTTATTTTAAATACTCCTCTTACATATGTGGCTTAGTGGTTAGCACTTCTGCTTCACAGGACTAGGGTCATGAGTTCGATTCCCGACCATGGCCTTATCTGTGGAGTTTGTATGTTCTCCTCATGTTTGCGTGGGTTTCCTCCCACACTACAAAAACATACTAGTAGTTTAATGGCTGCTATCAAATTAACCCTAGTGCGTGTGTGTGTATGTTAGGAATTTTAGACTATAAGCGCCAATGGGGTAGGTACTGATGTGAGAGTTCTCTGTACAGCACTGTGGATTAGTGGTGCCATACAAATAACTGATGATGATGATGAGCACAGCGTTTGATATACAGAATAATTGAAAAATAGGGATATTTCCTGGGAAAAATCTTTAAATTCTGGATTTGTCCCTGGACGTAACATTACAGTTGGCAGCTATGCTCATTCAGCTTTGTCAGTTAAATGAAACATTTCTATCTGCTGCTGGAATAAGTTGACCAACTTTGCTGAGAAAATAAATTGCATTCAATATAAAACCTCCAAGGGGATATAATCCAGTTGTATTCTGTTTCTCCTAGTCCTTCCTTGTTATGTCACAGTTCACTGTGTTATATAGAAATAAATTATTCAAATTAAAACATACTCTTCTTTGTTAAACGGTAGCGAATTGATTAAAAATAAATAATTTGTAAAGTAACAACTTTAGTCTCACTGGGGAGAATTACCTTGTCTACTAACATGTATAATATTAATAGCTATAGTAAAAAACACAATTGCATTGATTCTCCTTAGACCTTACTCACAAATTTTGCTGGAGTTATTGGCATAGTAACACACATACCACATATCCACGTGCTCATCCTGCCCTATAAGGCTATTGGTCTGTACAGGGAAGATCTTACCTTCTATGTTATGGTTGTACATGGTTTTGCTTTTTTATTATATTACAATATATTTTGCTTGCAGCCCATAGTTAAGATTTTGTCGTCTTTATTTAATATACACAGTTCATGGTGGAAATAGCAATTTTAGTGTGTGTGTGTCTGTCAGACTCAAAAAGGCGCTGTAGACTCTAGATGTACTGGAAACCACTAACTGGTATTTCCACCACTGAACAAGGAGGTGCGGAGTCTAATGTACCCCTGGTATTCACAGAGAAGTCAGACAGGCCGAGGTCATAATGATGAGGCAAATTGCACAATCCAGAAGAGTAATCAGAGAGAGCCGTGTCAAACCAAAACGACCAGGAATATACAAATAATGCTGGAGACAGGAGACCTGATACTCTGACACCCTAATGGTGACAGAGCAGAGTTTAAATAGAGGCTGAAGGAGTGTGATAGGAGGAAAAAGTGGACAGTTAGACACGCTGACCTCCAAAGTCAGAAAGCGTCCCATTGCCTAGCAATGGGGCACGTATCCGCGAATGCGCCCGACGGGCTGTCTTCACTAGTAAATGGGTTGGCTAAAGTAAAACTATAATTGAAATGTCCTTTTTCACACCAATACAGTTTCAATTTTTTACCCTTTATTTATAACAGCAGATAGTAGATAGAGGTCATAAGTAACAACTGCACACAAAAAATGGTTATAAACATTGTCACATAATATAAGTCAATTAAAACATAATGTAAATAGCCAATTGGAATTCATATTCTGCAACTGTACAAAAATTAGGAATACAATTGTATGCAATATGACGATATAAGACCATTAAAGTATTATCTATTGAAAGCATTAATTTTTAAAATTTTTGGCGGGTTATGTCTCTTGTAAACTGAGAATAGAGGAGGAAAATGGGGGTAAAAGACAGGAAGGACTGTACTCTTATTTATGCTGATTAAAGAATGTGTGAATAGTTTGTAATGCTTTAATAGAAGTAGGCTTCTTCCAACAACTGCTGATTACAATGTTCCTGGGGGTTGGGGGTGGGGTGGGTGGTCATGGAGAAGACTAGTTATATATTCCATGAATGCTTCGTACCATATTCTGTTAATGACCCCATTTATGGCAGGTTGGGGTGGTTTCTTCTAGTCCTTAGATATTTGAAATGTGGTGAATCAGATTGTTTGAAAATTGATTGAGTCAGTCTATTTTCAATGTAACTGTCAGTGAATCATGGGGCACTTGAATATTCCTATTTTGCATAATTAAAGGTAAAAAGCCATTACACAACCTAAAAATTAGCTTACATTCCACCTGTGTGTAGAAACGTTGTTTGGCCACAGCTTCTCCAACATATGTTGGACCGATTAGGGTAAATGCTATGTAATTTGGAAAGGATCATACACCATCTGGTACAGATTTTATATAAGTTTTCGCTAATAGCTGTGTTGATTGAAGATTTGGCTATACGTTAAGATATATGAGCGGCCAACCTTCTTGGTCCAAAGAAGTCCCCATTAGACATTTCAAATGAATCTGCTAACCTATGGTTAAGGTAGAGAATTGTACTGTCTAAGAGGGAGATAGTGCCATATCTACCATGGTGTGAGTGCACATTCTTTCAAACTGGGTTGAACATCTAAGCTTAGATGATTTAATTTGGGAATTAATTACACATTTACACAAGGAGTTGGAGGAAAAGTCACCTTATATGTGGAATAATCTGTGTCAACCCATTTCTTACATCCCAGACTGTTAAGTGAGGAAAGAATGTGGCTTAGTTGTGTAGCATGATAATACTTTTAAAAAAGTTGGGAGACCTTGTCCTCTGTTGGTGGACTTGGCGAGTGATAAACATTTGTTTCTAGTCTTTTTTCCCGATTCCAGATAAATGTTTTGCCTAGTGCTTGGAGAGACCTGACATATTAAGCTGGGACTTTCACTGGTAAGGTTTGAAATAGATACAACAGTATGGACAGAACATTAATTTTTATGTTGCTGATTCTGCCAAATCTTGAGATACAAAGTAGGTTCCTGGTAATATCTGATTTGATAATGGACTAAGTAGGGGGCTATAGCTAACTTGGAATAGTTGGTTACAATTATTAGCAATTAGAATGCTCAGTTTTCTAGAGGTCTCTATTGGAATTCAAAGTTGTTTTCCCAAAAAATTACAGTGTGGGAAGGAAGGTGGAAATCTGATTTGGTGTTATTTACCTTATAACCAGATAGTGATCCACATTTTCCTTATTTCATACTGCTAGAATTTGAGTTGTGTCCTAGCAGTATTTGTTAATTGGGTGCTGAAATAACCTAAACACCCCCGTGCATTTTGACTGTGCTTTGCCTTTGATACATTAATCTGTTACAGTAGCTTCATATTATATAGACTACCTCTTGATACTTTCAGAAACAGAGTACCTAATATAGATATAGTGCCAAGACTAATAAAATTCAATAGTAGCCATACAGCAGCCACTGTACGTTAATTTATATGGTTTTTACATCTTCAGATTTTAAGCAATTCTTAATAAATACATTGCATTTTCTTCCTAGTTTCTGGCTGTGATTCTCTACCATGTATTTATATAATCAGACATAATTGTTTTATTTATTTGTTTTTCCCATGGGTATAACAAAAATCTGCTTACTGGATACAGTTATAGTCACTGCATAGAGCACAGCAGAGCAACGTTATAAACAACAATAGATGATAAAAACATTAATGAAAACAAGGAATGAAGCCAGAAAGAGAATTGAAAGATAAAACATTATAGTTAGCAAATATTGCAGGAAGATATATACATTCCAATGCATTAATTTCTGTTGGCAGCAGCCATAGCTTGACATGTTTTCTGGGTGAAAATTCAACTTGTTCCACCACTGACCAATGGTTAGATATATTATGTGAATGTAAAATAACATTTGGCTTATTTTACATGTAAGCAGGGGCTGGCTGGCATACTTTAGCACTGGCCCATAAGTAGCGGCCCATCCTTAAAGCCTATTTTAGTGTTGCTTAATCCAGCGATACTTAATCATTATAAATAATAAATCTTAAATAATAAAAATAAATAATGCAACAAAAAAACAGACCTCACATTATATTGCATTTTATTTTATGTTCCTTCTCCCTACACCAATTTTTTTAACATTTTTTTTAAACATACCTGGTTGATTATAATGGGATTTATCAAAATGCAAAAAGCTTGTTTGCTTTAAAAACCTGATGATTTTGCTTCACCCTATATACTAATTGGGTTATTTGTTTTAGGGTTAACCTAAACCAAATAATATTAGGGGTGATACTGGAAGGAGGAATAGAGCACTAGATGTCAATCTGACACCCTGACCCAGAGCTGGATTAAGGTGTTGGGGGGCCTGCGGCACTTAATACAGAGGGCCCCTATTATGTAACATGGTTATCATTTTAGACAAATACACAGGCAATACTGTGTGCACTACTGTTAGGTGCACGCAGCTCTGCCTTCACAAGTAGTGGAGTGTGAAGCAGGACGTACCTCCCAACTGTCCTGAGCGAGACAGTCACCCACATTCGGATCTGTCCCACCAGATATAGGGCAGTTGGCAGACTGTCCTGTTCTCTCCTACCTGTTCTTGTCACTTTCATCACTTGCGAGTGCTGGTTTCTTAACATTTGATGCTTGTCTGGATCCTGGATAGTTGGATGCCCTATTTGGAAAATGGGTACATGAAATTTAGAAAACTCCAAATAGTCCTGGTGTTAAGTTAATAGCACCCATGTTTTATAATTAGGCCTCCCACCTTCTTATTTGCTAAATAGATCTATTTTCCTTCAACCAACCCTAACATTAAATAGCAAACACAATAAATATATAAACCTATTTCCCTCCATCCAAACAGCATCACCAATAAATTAAATTGCCCCATCACCACCCCACAAATAAAATAGCACCCATTAAATAATTAGCCCCATCCTGCACTCCACCATAAAATAGCCTACCTCGCACACTAAATTAAGACTCCCCCCTTCCCTCATACATTATATTGAAATGCTCTCACTTCCCTCACATATTATAATGAAATGCTACACACACACACACAGTATTGACATTACACACACACACACACACACACACTGTATTGACATTGCGCGCACACACACACACACTGTGTTGACATCTCACCACTTACCTTGTTCCATTGGCGCGTGCTGATCTTCACACATGGGACGGCACCTGTCACGTGGTGTGTCCCATGTGACACCAGATCATATGATAGGCCACACAAGGGGAGGAGGGGGAGGGGACGTGGATTTGCGGCCAATGATGAAAGGTTGCTAGTCCCAGAGGAGGGACCAGCCACAAAGTAATGGCCTGTACCGTCCCAAAATAGCCTTTTTTGTGTCCGGCCCGCCCCTACATGTAAGAGATTAGTACTCTCATAAAAATGACCCTTCAAGCTGATGAATCCAGTGTTTAACTGTCCAGGAGCACACAGATAATCTTGCTCTCTAAAAAAAAAAAAAAAAAAAATAATTAAAAATAAAGTGGCTAATTAAAGCATGTTGCAGGCTTGCCTCAATGTCTGTACATTATAGACATAAGTAATACGTTTTCTCCTGGCCCACTGGAATTGTGCATAGCAAAGGGAAAAATAAAACAAAGATTAATCATTTCCCCTTTCATCATGAAAACTGCACACATTAGGAGCGTGAGAACTACACATATGTATTAGCAATAACATGGCCATAAGGGACCCTATCTTAATATTTTTGTCTGCAGATGGGTTTGGATAAGATTAAATTGCACATTGCTCTGCAAGAACCTTTCTGCTATAACCCACTATGTTATGGTCTGTTGCATTGATGATAACACTCACTGTGACTTAGAAGGTGGAAGAGGCAGGAATGTATAGTGATGTGATGCATTATTTCCTCAGCAGCAGAAAATGTCCAAAATCGCATGTTGTTATTTGCTGACCTTCATCACGAATAAATTATAAATAAAAAAAAATCCATTTACCCCTCGAGGACTTGCAGAGTGATATTATAATAAAAATTGCATCCTTAAATTGTATAATGATGATGAAAGTCTGTATAAACTCTCTGAGCTCCTTGCCATGAAATAAAAAAAAATCCAATAATGATAATCACAACACTGGCTAATACTTTGCTATCACTTGTGTTTCCCCCTTGCGTAATTGCCCGCATTTTAAAAATAATTTCCATGAACATTTTGTTGTAGATCTAGTACAGCTAAGCACGTAATGCACCATACTGTCTAGGAAAACCTAGGTGCACCACAGTGGCCATAAACATGTGTACTGACCTTGATTTAATGTATTTTTCTTTTTTCTTCCTCTCTCTAAATAAAATATTCAGAAAAATATAGCATGTTAGGCCACAGGAACATGATATAAATAGCCTGTGCTGTTTTAATATAGATGGGAGAAAGCAATTTCCTTTGGGCCACTTAGGGCCTCATTTAGAAATAAAAGCCAAGCAAGAAAATTAGGAGAAAATGTTAATAATGCAAGTTATATTATTGTGCCAAAATCCACATAAATGTTTAATGTGTAGGTACACTGTTATTTAGAGTTAAGAGCAAGGCAAAAAAAAATAAAATGATGCAAATTTGCTCCTGGACAAACCATGTTGCAATGCAAGTACAACTGTATTTATTTTTTACATGCAAGGAAAATGCCGGCAGCTTTTGCATGTAGCACACAGATACTGCTTTATTTTTACACTGCAATTGTAATAAAATACTTACAGGGACACACGCAGGGGGGGGTTTCTGGTTCTCCAGAAACCCCCCCTCCTCGAACAATCGGGCACTGCAATACAGCACTGCCGCAGACGCTTCTTTGACAGTGCCGCAGCTGCTGTACAGTACAGCGTCGCTAAAATGGAGCTGTGGCGCCTGCGCAGCAGCAGCTCTCTCTCTCTTTATTTTTTTTTGGGGTGGGGGAAGAAACCCCCCCTTAAAAATCCTGTGTTTGCCCCTGACTTAACGGTTTATGTTCAACCGTGACGTTACTGCCCGAAACCATAACTGAAACCTTATCATTAAATAAAGACAGACACCAGAGTTTGGCAAAATAGGAGGTCAAGTTTATGAACGTGAGAAAAGTTATGGCGGAGTAGAAAGCATAAGAAGCTTACCGTATATACTCGAGTATAAGCCGAGTTTATCAGCACATTTTTTGTGCTGAAAAAGCCCCCCCTCGGCTTATACTCGAGTGAAGCTGCAGGACAATGAAAAGTCCCTGCTTGAGGTGGCCGGCGGCAGCAGAGTGAGGTGCCGTACTGAGCGCAATGCAGGCTGCAGCAGAGCAGGCAAGGTGGGTGGTGCAGGTGGAGCCTGTGCAGAGTGACCTCTGACATCACGTCACACTGCGCAGAGCCACGTCGGGAACAGCCGAGCTCAGACGCTCTCTCTACTACCTCCGTGGATTACCGTCTTCAGCGTGGATTTAGCGCTGTTGTTTCAAATGGGGATCCCCTTTTCTGTCACCTAGGGTACATCTTAGGAGAACCGCTGGACTTCCCTACCACTTTGTGGACTATCAAATTTATAAGGTTGGTTTAAGACTGTTTTTATATCTACATTTGTTTTTCTATTTCTCACCAGTATATTAAAAATTGAGCGATATCATTATTAAGATTCAGCTGCAGTCTAATCCCAAAATCCCCTTGATTTATATTATTATTATTTATTTATTTATGAAATAGCAGCCATCTCCCTCTCTCCTTCATTAGCCTAGCAATCTCTCTTCTTTCAACTAGCCCACATTACACTGTTACATTGTAGTGTGGGGAAGTGATATAGTGTGGGGAGGTAGCACAAGGATATAGGGCATGATTCAGACCTTATCGAGGGGCCAGCATTCAGTAAAGTTATCTAGTTTTAATATTTAAAATTTACCAGTAGCTGCTGCATTTCCCACCCTAGGCTTATACTCGAGTCAATAAGTTTTCCCAGTTTTTTGTGGTAAAATTAGGTGCCTCGGCTTATATTCGGGTCGACTTATACTCGAGTATATACGGTAATTAGAACCAATTTCCATCATAGCACAATGAGGGTCAATTACCCTCTCAATATAATTCAATGGGGGACATTTTCCTCCCAAGAGTGCACTCTTACAACAACTGGGTATTCACAAAACCCAAGCCTTAGAGGGCCTGCATCTCCTCTGCACTGATGGAACACAACCAACAAACCTGCCCCTGAGGTGCCTGTAACCAAAATCAAAGCCTGACACTTTGAAGGGATGATGCAGACTCTTCAGCTAAATAGCTTATCTACTGTGCGCACATCAGGTTTTGGCCTCTGGCTGCTAATGCTTTCCAGTCATGCCAGGTGCTGTAAGGGGCCAAGGCCCGCCACCATACTGACCAAACAAAACCTACTCAAAAATACTCGCTTAATAATAATGCCTAGACCTTCCTCTGTCGAGTGCACACAATCCGGCCTATAAACATGTGGAAAGTGAAACTTAATATGCGGGTGCTCAATCTGTATACCATTGATGGACTGCACAAACCAGGAAACAACCAAATTCACCTTACCTCGTATCTTTTCCACCACAGCGGTAAGATCTGCTTTAATTCTCAAAATCAGACCAATTGAAGTGCCCTGGCCAAAATCATTACATCCCAAATGAATGACAACACAATGGGGGACACCTCTCATAGCCAATTCCTTATGAAATAGGTGAAAATTAAACATTCTTTATAAGATTCCGATTTGCCTGATTAATAGACTAAAGCACTGGGAACTATTATCCATACAGATTTTATTTTAATTTTATTTTGTGTTTTTTTCTGATGTTTGTATGCATTTGTGTCAAAGTATGGCCATACTATTTTTTAGTTGTTTTTAATAAATATTCAGCTTCGACTTATATATGGTACTTGCGCCTGTTCTGGAAAAAATATTTTATTTTACACAGCCATATCTTTAAATTTTTGAATCAATGAAGCTTAAAAGTAAAATGAAAGTTCAACTTGACATTCATGGGTTTTTTTTTTGTGTGTCCAAAATAGCTCTTCAACTTCGGTAGTAGAGCAGTTGATGGAAGTGACATTTACACATCACAGTAATGCTATAATGAGTATAGTAATCATCAAGGAAAAATGTTTTTATGGAAGCCACAGTAGAGGTTTTAGAGCTGCAGACTAATCAAAACATGGCGGCTTCCTGAACAGATTGTACAAATCAAACTTGCACTAACTTGTTAATTGTCACATAGATTACAGACTTGAAAACTGAATTTGAGCATACAGTTTATATATCTTAAACCATTGTAATTTGCTGCAAAGTGCAAAGGCTGTCTGATAAAAGGATTGGCTGGACTCAAAAATAGAAAAACTAAAATGAAGCCATACTTGTATACTCTCCTCTTAAAAGATAAAGGAAACCTTCATTAGAAATAGGGTTTCTTTTTCTATTAACAAGCACCTGTTTGCCAGCCTTCCACAGGTTCCCATCTAAGCAGAGAAAGAAGAGTATTTTGATAGATAAGTATGAAAGGCGATGCCAAAAATGATCTAATCGACTTCTGTCTGTGCTAATTACTCACATCTGCAGACTTGCTGAGTGCTCACAGAAATCTGTTTCTGTGACAGAAGAGCATTGCGTATAAATGTTCCCCATTCAATGCATGAACCTTTCTCCTTACTCATCTCCATATGTTTGTCTAGTGAATTGAATTGGCCAATATCATTTTCTATGTATGCAGGCTCAGACCTGTTGTTTGCCCATCTTTTCTCTTTATAGCCATGACCTAACCTCCAACACCTATTATTTGTATAGGAAAAAGTGTAAGGTATAAATTGAATCTACCAGTACTTTAAACAGACAGGTTTGTTTGCTGGCTGGTATACATAAGAAGAAAATTGCTGTCAATTCATACCCCCCAACATTGTTTTGGAAGTAGAAGGGGTATTTTTTGCTCTCTGGGTAGGGGCTGTATGACGCAAGCTATGAAAAGTAAGCAGATCTGAATAAAAGCTATGCTTTTTGTTTTTTATTTTATTTCGATGTTGGTGTCACTTAAGTCGGTAGAACTTAATCTAAATCTACATAAAAGCCAGGTCTGTGGGCAGGTCTGCTTGAAAGATGAAATAATTACTAGGTATGTGAAATAATACCTAGAGGTTTTGTGTCATTCAAAAAAAATGGCAAGGCAGTACATCATTCATTTTAATACTCAATTGCCCAGATAGTGAACTGGGAGTAAATGTATCAAACAGCGCTATGTGCGACGGCTATTATCCGCCGCACATTGCCATAAATTCCTGGGGGTTTAGTGCTGCAAACCGTTCCATTTACTATAGGGCGGTTTGAGGGTTGAATATAAAACCACCGGTGATGTGTGGTGGTTTAAAAACATCTAAATCACTACACAACAGTCAGAAGCGGGTATTAAAATAAACTGTCTTTTTTCTGATAGACTAGTTTGCTAATACATGTTGTTCTTGCAATTCCAAACATAAAAGGAGGCACCATTGACTTATCACTTATTGTGCCAATCATTATTAAATGATTATGGGGACAAAATAATTAGCTTATGGGGCATTTTTTTATTGTTCATGATATTAAGTGGGGAACATTAATATATAAATATTTAAGGGGCAATGATATTTAACAGCTGCAATAATTATTTATGATGGGGCAACACTTATTATATGACACTACAAGTGCCAGCATGCACTAGCGCACATGTGCATGCTGGCACTTGTAGTGCAATATATGTGGTGCACCCATCATGCAAAACAAGTATTGCCCCAACTTTTTTGAGGGTTAGAAGCCTGAGCAGAGAGGAGAGACTGGAAGTATATTTGTTTGGCAGTGTCCAGAGCATTTTGATAGCAATATATTTGACTTCGGCTTTAGACGCTCTTCGTTCAGTACAACGCAAAACCACAAAAGTCATGTTGGATTTGTGTCTGTTGTTTGCAGCAAATGAAAAGCATTCTTGTCAATGTGATATACAGAGCAAATCACATTTCCATTAGAAAATGTTTCTTTTAATATATGTTTCATTAAGTAAACTAAAGTTGTTACTGTTGGAAGTCTTTCTCTGTGGCCTGTGTTTCCCAGAAGAGTAATGTTGCAAAGTAGCCTGATATAAAGTGCTGTGGTATTTCTCCATTAGTGAATCACAGCTTTCCTATTAATCGTGTGGATGGAGTATTCTCTTGCCTGTCAATAAATGGGATTCACCTTCTCTCTGTAGCTCTGCTTCAAATGATTTCTGAAGCAGCAGCAGTCGGATAACCAAAGCACACACATTATCACTATGATTACATCCTGGCTTTATAAGGACCAGGACATGAAAACCACACACAGCACCTTCAACTTGACCGCTGGATAAACAGAAGCATTCATATTTATGGTTAACCAGCAGTTAAGTGGAAATGGACAGTGTGGTTTATGGACGGTGTTCATAGGGATAAACGGCATTTCATTGTACCTCATTGTAAATATATGAGCTGATTGGGCTAGTAGGAAGTGACATCTGCTATACATGGCATAGTGGGAGGTTCTAGTTTCCTGTTAGACATTTACTCGGTGAAAGCAAACATAACTGACTGTGTTTCACCATACTTGCCTACTCTCCTGGAATTTCCGGGAGGCTCCCGAATTTCAGGGAGTCCTCCTGGAAGAGTAGGCAAACCTCCTGGATCCTACAAAATGCTGATATTCACGGCATTTAATATCTGGTGCGGGACTTAATTGCGTCATTAAACCCCGCTGTTCAATGTCGTGAGTTTCGGCATTTTATTGTGGGGCTGGAGCTATGGTGTCGCACAGACGTCACCACGCCCCCTCCTACCCCTGTCACATGACCTGTCTTACCGGAGGGCAGAGTCAGAAGGTTGGCAAGTATGGTGTTTCACTCCTTGAAGTATCATTTCCTGCTATCATTACACATTTCCACATTGTAGCAGAAGATTAGCAGACATGGCTCAATGTCTCTGGCTCAATGATCCGCTGATTTTTATGAAAACATCGCCGACTACTGGCTCAAGTTTAAAAGGGAGTGTAGAGTATACTGCATTGGTGGACTCTGACAAAAAAACCTAAAAAGGTACAGGCCTACACTTAAATCTGGTGGGTGCAGATGCTATTGACAAGTCAGATACATTTGTACATGCGGATGGGGTGGATAGAGAAGACCCTGAAATGCTGCTATAGAAGTGTTTGCAGGTAAAAAAAAAAAAAAAATCATAAAAGGCTACACCACAAACCAAAAATATGATAAGAGAATACAATCATATGCAGCCACATGAAAATTACTTTCTAAAAAATGTGAGTTTGGTCCCATAAAAAAAGAGATCAAAAGGGACAGGGTAGTATGCGGGATCCATAATGATATGGTCTGCCACAGCTTCTAAGAGAAAAAGGGATGACCCTGCAGGCCGCCATTATTATTTGCCTGCTTAATGAACAATCAGAGAGGAGGGCAAGGGAACTGAGGAAAGACACTGAAGTATATGCCATAAAATATATATCGCACCACACCAAGCCACACTTTAACAAAATTGTTGTAGTCATCAACCCCCTGACAGACAATGGTTCCCAGCATTTAATAAGCTGTACAACGCTTGCAGCAAGTGGAACCATTATGCAAATTGCTTCAGGTCACAACACGTGCCTGCCCCCCAGAGAGTGGCAGCCGTACAGAATTAACCAGGTTGAGACTGAGCCAGAAATAGAACCTGTGCGCACGCTGTATTGTACATGCGTGGATCAGATAACTGAGAGGGGAAATATTCATGTGCCTTCAAGTGAATCACACCAAGAGAGTGAAGATCAAAATAGACACCGAGGCCATATGTAATATGATGTAAAAATAAAGGTACAAGAGACTGGCACAAGTGCACACATAAACTCCCAAAGCTTATGATGGTCAGGTAATTAGTGTCAGGCGCCGTCCTGCTTCTTCCTCTAGATGGATGCCTGCTCCCTTGCGATGTCCGCGTCCCGTGGCATAGCGACGGGACATTCTATTTGCATGCGTACGCAGAGCGTGGTATTCCATCGCTTAGCGACTAGAAGCTTCCCAGTTCTGATCCGTATGCAAGCGCAGGGCATCGCGTTCCATCGCATAGCGACAAGAGACACTCTCTTTTCCTGGTTAGCGGATGGTTGCGTTTTTCCGACAAAAATTGCAGCACCAATCAGGGAACGCTTCCCTCTATTTAAAGATCACTCGGACACCATTAGGGTGCCAAAGTATTTGTTTTTCAGCTTTACTCCAGCGTTTTTCCTGTGAAACTCTTGCTCATTCGGATTCTGACCGTGGCATGTTCCTGACTTTCCCTTCGGCTCCTGATTCTGGCTTAGAGTGATTTCCTGGTTCTGACCTGGCTTCCTGACCATTCTCTTGCTTCTGATTTGGGCTCTGATTGTCTCTCTGGTTTTGACCCGGCTCTGTTGACTACCCTCTGCATTACTGCATCCAGACTTCCATCCAGTATTCTGGTGCTCCTTCACCGCTGCCTCCCTGGACACCTCTCCAGCTCAATGATAGCGGGAGCCGCGAGCTGCACGCCTCCTGCAGCAGATTCTGTATTTCCTTGCGGGGGTCCCTGGTGAACACCAGAGGCGTGAGACTTCGCGCCTCAGTACTCCGTAGCGCCAACTGCTGGTAGGTGTCACCATCTTCATCCTCGTGGTTGTGACAATTGGGATCATTGGCACCATAGAAATAAATTTCACATGTGAAGAACTGTAGTTTCACATAGTGGACTGTGAATGTTAAGCTACTGCTAGACTAATATGACAGTGTTAAGCTATGTCTGATACAACTTGAACCAGAAGTAAACGTGGTACAGCACATTCAGAAATAACTTAATTCAAGGATCTGTTTAATTGTGACACAATAGGAAAACTTTCAGTAGTTTACCATATGCGACTAGATGACTTAATATTGCCAACAGTCACTGACCAAGGTGTTGCCATGAAAGATAAAGTCACTGCTGAACTAGACAGACTGTCACAACTTGATGTAATTGTCCTAATAGAGGAGACGGCTCATGGTGGCTGCAGCAAAAGGAATGGCACAGTACAAGCCTGCATTGATCCAGTGCACCTCAACAAGGATCTCTTATGGCTGTACAAGGACATGTCCAAACTCACTACATTTAAGACCCCATCAGATAGATTCATCTCTCACTGCAGTAAAGCCACACACCACTGCGACAACTTCTAGATCAGGATGTGGACAGGTGCTGGCAGGAGTAGCAGAGTGCAATGTTCACCAAGCTCAAGTTCATACTCACGATTTATCCTGTTCTACAATGCTTCCACGTGAAGCTGGGAACACCCACAATGAGTGCAACTGATGCTATCTGTTAAGTATACCTGAAAAGCATTCCCCTCTGCCTGGGACACTTGCTACCAGTGCTTCTCTCAATTCCTACAGAGATCATTAACTACAGAAACTACAGCCATACCTTTAGACTTGTATGTCACAGGTCCACTTGATTGTTCCTATGAACCCAGGAATCACCAACCACCATTTACCCCCTACAGTCATCATGAGGTCTTGTAGGGCATCCAGAACCAATTCCAAATTACAGGACTTTTTGAATTAATGCTACTCATCTGTCCTGGCCATTATCCATTAGCTCACCACCCTTGTCCTTGCCAGCTCCATTGCTCATTAGGGCACCCACTCTATCACTATCTTAGGAAAGGGAGGATGTTAATGTATGAGCTGCTGGGGCTAGGAGGAGGTGACATCTGTCATACAGGACTTTGTGGGAGGTTCTAGTTTCCGGTTAACACTCAATGAACAATTGTCTCCATGATAATTCACTCCATGAACTGTCGTCTTCTTTCGGTCATTAGATACTTCTACAGGTATATACCCCTGTTCACTCCAACCACACTCCTACACAGACTCTGCCATGCCCCAAATTATGAGACTGCAGTGGGAAAGTGGGAGTGTTGGGTATATGGCTATTAACAGTCTAGTCTGCTTAGACAACTGAAGCTGACATCAGATTATTGATATGAGTTACAACTCAGACTTTCATCGAAACAGTTTTGAATTCTTGGACATCATTTGCTAAAACTGAGGAAATTTATGGACATTAACGAGGCTGCACGCAGATGCTATTTTTTGGAATCATGCTTTTTTTTTTTGCATGCTTACACTACTGCAGGAGTGCGAAATGTCGTCTCTTGTGTTTAGTTTGGTTTTTGTACTTTAAAGTATTATTATGTTTTATTGGCTTCCCTGAGCGGATCAGAAAGTTTCTTGTGGAATCAGGTTAAACACTTGAAACTGCATTATTCTGCTCTGACTTGCAAAAATAAGATTTTGGGCTGTGAATGAAGTTCAGTGGTTCAGACTGTACATTTTATTCATACTTTAGCTGGTAGCTGGAAATCCTCCTCCTACTCCCCCTGCAGACCAAAGTCTCTGGTATCTGGTTTCAGGCTATTCTTTCAATGCCTTGAATGCATTTTGAACCAACCAGCACACTCTATATGCTAAAGTATTTCGTTATAGTGTAATAAAAAAATTATTTGTTCAAAAGTGATAAGTAATACAGATGTGACATATGTAACGAAGACAGTGCCAGGGATAAATATATTAAGTAGCGATTCTAGCAAACTGCCGATATTCACCAACTTTGCCTCCATAATTTAAAATGGCAAGGGTTTAAAGGCAAAAAGGCAGACAAATATGACATACTGATAAATAAAAAAAATGATAACAAACTCTTAATCGGATGGCCACAGCTTGCAGTCAGGAATCAGATGCCATTGATAGCCGTATGACCAGGCCCGGTGCTACCATTAGGCAGCTACCTAGGGCACCGGGCCTTGCGGGGCACCACTGAGGCGGCCATCGGGCATTGAGCAGGCATTGATCTCTATGCAGGCAGCAGCCGCTGCTCTAAAGTAACATCTAAAGCTGCCGGCCGCCGCACAGTTGTGTTAGTTTCAGCCATAATTACAATGTCAGGCTGACATTCACATTTATCGAGAGTCTCAGCAGCACTCCCACAACCTGATAAGCCCCGCCCCTTCTATCCAATAAGCTCCACCCCTTCCATCAGATAAGCTCCGCCCCCAGATGGGGCAAAGATAAACTACGGTGGGCTGCAGGATCAAACAGGCGTGAATACTCTTACCTGCTGACATCCATATGGAAGAAGGTAAGTGTCAGGGAGGAGAGAGGTAGGGCTATTTAATGTTTTGGGATAAAGGTCTGGGCTGTTAATTTAATAGTAGGGTGATGCTGCTCAAAACAAAATATAGTTGCATGTTATAAAACAAGTTTTGCATTTCTGCAATATTTAATGCCTTAGTGAGTGTTTCTGACATTTTATTTAAGTACTTACTGTATGCAATTATACATTACATTGCTATTTAATGATAAAAATAATGATAAATTAGGTATTATGTTTTTCCACATTGCACAGGGTTAATCATTTAATGGTGGGTGGGAACTATTAATTTGTGAGTAGGGGCTATTTATTTGGGGGTATTTAATATAAAAGTGTTGTCATGGTGGTGCCTATTTAATGTGGGCCTATAAATTTATAGTACTGGGATGATTTGAGGGCTATTAATTAAATGGGAGCAGGCAGAGTTTGAAGAGAAAGGGGGCTATTTATTAAATGTGAATACTACTTATTAAAGGTCGGGACTTTTGGGATGGAAGTAGGTCAATTTATTAAATGTGAAAACTATTAATTTAATGTTTGAGCTCATAGGAGGGAAATAAGTTTATTATTAAATGGAAATTCTATTAATTTAATGTCAGGGCTGTTTGGAGAAATAGGTCTATTTATTAAGTGGGAATTATATTAATTTAAGGTCTGGGCTGCTTGCAGGGAGGGAGGCCTAATTATTAAACTTGGGTGCTCTTGATTTGGGGGAGGAAGGCCCAGAGGGTTCTCTCATTGCTAAACTTTCCATAATTCATGTACCTATCCTTTATTCCAAACAGGGCATCAACATCCCAGGATCCAGACAAGCAGCATTTGAGTTTAAGCCACCAGCAGCTACAGGTAAGGAAAGCTTCAAGAACAGGTAGGAGAAAGCAGGACAGTCTGCCAACAGTCCTGAATATGATGGGGCAGTCCTGATTTTGGGTTTGCTTGTTTTGCTCAGTCAGGACTTTGTCCCCGTTGCAAGAACAATAGCAAGGTATGTCCTACTTCACACTGCTCTGCTAGTGAAGAGTAAACAACATGCACCTAATAGTAGTGTACGCAGCATTGCCTGTCTATTTAAGCATAGGAAGGGGTTGTAGAGCAGCCTAGCACTGTATAAAATTATAGCAACTCCCCTTACGTGATGGTCATGCCCACCCTGGTGGCATGGAATGGAAACTCCTCTCTACAAATCCTGTGTTTGTTCCTAAACAATAAATGCAGAATTTGTATTCATTTATTTTCAAAAGTCAAGTGTGTGTGTGTGTGAGTGGCTGAGAAGATGGTTTTGGGGCGAGCAGGGGCGGTAGGCTGAAGTTTTGCCTAGGGTGCTGTGAAACCTGGCACCGGCCCTGCGTATGACAGATTCCTCCTACTGCCGGCACCTAGAGATGATTAAGGCTGACCAGTAAATGTTCCCAGTAAGTGTATGTAGCAGACCCAGCTGAATTTAGAAAATGATGGAGATGATAGGTGAGGGATCTCCACTAAACTTATGTGAGAAACAGGCTTACAATATAAGTTAGGAAGATTGAAAATGCCATTAAGTGTACAAATGCATTGCTGTCATGTAAGAAGGTCATCTTGGATTTTTACTTTGATCATCCTTAAAAATGAATCCCCATCATACTGCCACAGATGTAGTCATGGTTATGAAAACACTGCAATTAGTCTACTGGCTCTGGAAGATCATATGACAGTGTATTTTACTAAATATTCTGTTGGGCCCAGTGGCTCCGGCAGGTTGTAAGGAGAGCAGAGAGTGTTGTTCACACTAGTTAGTGTGAGTTAGCTTTAGTTGCTAGCAGCAAAACCTCTGATCTGTCTGGCATGGGTCCTACATTTGATTCTATGGGGGGAATTCAATTGGCCGCGTTACTGATGTAATAAAAGGTGAGACCTCTCATGACAAATCCTCCTCCCTGAGTGTCTGTGTAACAGATACCCACAGGAAGCATAGTGTTGTGCATCTCTGCCACATAGTGTTGTGACATTACAATCAAGGCAGTGTATTTGCTAGAAGTCGCACCCGCCACCTTTTTATATTTTTTTTTTTCCCCAGAGATTTTACTATTTTCTTGATAGGACTTCACATGACTTAGTTTTCCTTCACACTAATGGCTTTTTTTTCTTTCTAAACTATTTTTCATCAAGAAATCCACTGCGTCAAACATGACAATAGAATTTTCTTCTCTCGTTGCATATTACTCCAACCATTCCAATTCAGAGGCACATGAGTGAAGTAAGAGGATTAAGATCAGTTTAACGTGATAAGAAAATACCTTACTTGTTAAACCTCCTTACAAAGATGTCTCATACTGGCACAGCACTTGCCATTTTACTATATTACTGTAGATAAGACTGGCTGGTGCTAAACACTTTGTTGTCCACATAAAAACCTTTTCCAGAAAAGTCTAATCGAAAACAACCAGAAACAGAATGCAGACGTGCTGAGATAGTTAATTTGTTTTATTCAGCGGTTATTCTCTAGATCATTATTTATAACTGTCCTATGTGATTTTGCTTCTTTTTACAAATGTAAAATTTGTAATTTGTCATAACTGTATATTGTTGTTAGTATTATCTCATTAGCATCATCATCTATTTATTTATATAGCACCACCAATTCTGCAGCGCTGTACAGAGAACTCACTCACATCAGTCCCTGCTCCTTTGAAGCTTACAATCTAAATCCCCTAACATACCCACACAGACCAAGAGAGACTAAGGGCAATTTAACAGCAGTCAATTGACCTACCAGTATGTTTTTGGAGTGTGGGAGGAAACCCACGCAAACACGGGGAGAACATGCAAACTCCAAACGTGGTCGAGAATCGAACTCATGACACACATGGAATTAGTGGTGCTATGTAAATAAATGATGATAATGATGTGTATAACTGACATGTTTAACTGCATTCATAGTACATTTCCAAACCATATAAATATGATGATCTCAATAGTTAGCTATACTTTTATTTCATACTACTTGTAGGTAAAGTTGCCAATACATAGATCTTTGCTGGTTAGGCCACCCACATGGGAACGAAAATTAGATGGATTTGATAAGACGGTACTATAGCTTAGGAGCCTTTTAGATGCGGTTAGCACAGACTCCCAAATTATAGTCATCACCCATAACGGTCTTTATCAATGGCTCATAGGTCCCACGTGCAGCAATTTGGTCTAGAACAGGGTTGTCCATGCCTGTAAATGTGGCCCAGCAGGAGTTTTGGTTGTGGCAAGGGAGCAGTGCTGTTAATGACAAAAAAAATCCTGCAAAAAAATAAATAAATAAGAAAATACTTACCTTGTGGTCACGCGGTCCCTCCCTGGTCTCCTCCTCCGTGTGGTGCTCGCAGTGAATGTCGGGCGTGACGTCCGACATCCATTGCGGAGCACAGCACATAGGAGTCACCCGCGCGAACTATCAGCAGCAGTGAAACGGAAAAAACAAGAGAAGAGAATCAGAGAACAAGCCGATTAAAAGGTAAGTTAAGGGAGTTTTTTTTTTTTTATTATTATTTCAAGGTACGCTGACCAGTGCATAAACTCACCTGGTCCTGGAGCATCACGGACCTTATCCTCCTGTCTTAATGACTGCTGTATTGAAGCCCTTCATAAAATGTTGTAACAATATTACTTGATGTTTGACAGCAGCCATTAGCATGTCATTGAAGCACTGAGCAACAACAAGGAGCATTAGCAATGTTTTTTTATGTTTTTTTTGGATGATCAGCTATCATTAGTGCTAGTTGTGTTTTATGTGCGGCCCAAACCAACTTGTCGCCTTCCAATGTGGCCCAGGGAAGCTAAAAGGTTGGACACCCCTGGTCTAGAATGAAATAGTTACCTGTCCAATTTGGTTTACCAGCATTCAAGCTGGAATGAACAGTTGACTGTCAAATTTTGGGTAGCTTTATTGGCTAATCCTAAAAGGGTGCATGTGACAATCATTTTCTTCTTCTGATTAGTAACTAGGGAATTAGAGACAAATGCTGATGAACCGGATTCAGAAATAATATAAACATATTAAAAAACCCCCCACTAAGGATCAGTTTTTCAAAACTGTTGATTCTATGCGATTTTTCCCTCCATGATTTCAAATGGCAAGTTTATTAAATGTTGGGTTGGAAAACTCTGATTGTCAGCTATATTTTGTGGTCATTAGTGAGGGGTTACAGATATATAGTGCCAAGTGCCATATTCCTCCCTGCTAGGAATTATTTTGTAATAATTCTGCAATCACCAAGGGGTTTATTTATCATTAAAAACATTTTTATCACCATTTAACAATCACTGTGGCAGCTCAGTAATACATGTAAGAGGCATGAATAGAAGTTTAAAAAAGCTTATTCCTTAAAAATATAGCGCTATATATAATATATAACTTGCCTTATCTACATATTTCCCCCATAAGATCATATTTCATTTTGGAGGGCAGGGCAATTGCTCTATTCGTTTTAAAGAAAACTATTGAAATTAAACAGTTTATTTTCAATTTATTTATTTTTTTGTGCTTCTCTTTGGTTAATGCCACCCATAGTCTTAGCTGGATACCTCATGCCCCAGTTGGATGCCTCTTGCCCGTTGCAAGAACACTTTATATAGAAAGTTCATTTCCGTTTGCTCTTTTGTTAATGCATTAAGAACATGATTCATTTAAGACATTGTTGAGGCTAAACCAAACAATATTTTAGGAGAAAATGGACTAGAAAACGTTAAAGGACAATTAGGTGCATTTGCTCAAAATAAAATGCTCTGAGCTCCTGCATATTTTGTTGTTCATAATGATCTTTATAACCTTTTGCAGGAATCATTACTGACTTACTATAGCTGTGTTGTGTTAGATCTCTAATTACATAAAACACCCACAGCCATACACCTAAAGCATTTGATCATAAACAAATGTGTCGTATTGGGAGACAGAAAATGAAAGTTGCATTTATATTCTGTCAAGCCTTGACTGTTCCATTAACTGCAATTCTTCTGGTTTTATTGCTGTTGGGATTACCTATACTCACACCGCATTTTACACAGTCACAAAGGCAATGTCTGATCTGGTGCACCTTCAATTACTCCCTGTGCTTTCTCCTTGCAGTATTTTTCTTTTTCTTTTATTTGTTTTTAAATCCATGTAATGATTCTGCAAATTGATTTAATTGCTTCTAATTTCCATAGTGCACTGCTGTGATCCATTTCTTTAATAGAGATCAATCATGGTTTTGCTTTTAATTTTCTGCTTTCATTTTCTTTTTTAAGTTTACATGAACATAAAGCCAATACATGCCTATCAATGTTCTGGTGACGCATTACTGCTCATATTGGTCTCTGGTTAAGGCTAATTCTAAATATTTTGTTTGCACTTAGTCCAGTTTCCCACTGGTGTTGCATCACAAAAACACCAAGCTTCTCCCTTCTGAGACCCTCCATGTACCTGGTGGGGGTGTTGGATTGTTTCACTGAAAGATAAATCTCACCTTTTGTCAGGTGCAACGCCACCCGAGTCATCTTCTCTCCTTTGAGTTGTACCTCGTGACAAGGTCTATCAAGGGTTGACTTGAGAAACTGCTGCCCGACAGTAAATGACTGGTGGTGACACACACACACACACACACACACACACACACACACACACACACACACGCCATTGTTATTAATTGGTGTGACAACTGGAAGGCCAGTAGAACAATGGATAACAAATAGAAAAGTAGAGACTTGCCCTGGGTAAGCTAAACTTAAATTGCATTTAAATGACAATCAGAATTCAGATGATAAAAAAAATAGCAAATTAACATAATGTAACAACAATTGTAAATGGCGTGAAAGTGCAATGGTCATCATAAGTATTAGATATGGAAATAGCTCACAATAAAAACATTAACCGTCGTTTAGCAAAATGCAATGTACATATACAGCAGTGTAATATGATTTTCTCAGCCACAAATTCTGCTTCGGGGCAAAATATGCACCTAACTCTAAATCAGCCCTTCAGTGCTCATGATGTGTGTGTGTAAGTGTATGTATGTATATGTACGTGTGTGTGTATATATAATATATATATATATATATATATATATATATATATATATATATATATATATATATATATATATATATATATATATTTATAAAAATAGTTTATTTTAGACTGTCCATATACTCGCTGATGATCTTCCTCCAATTCAATTGTGTTATTCTGTCTCCTACCTGCAAACATGTGGTGAGATCCACATTTGCCTTTTTATTCCTACTTTTCCCTTCTGGATCACACTATGATACATGTATGGTTTATGTCGGTAATATGAAAGTACATTATTAAAATGTACTGTATAAATGAATGAAGCCGAACACAAATCAAGAAATAACCAGACACACAATTTGCCATCTGTGTCACATGCTGTTTTGCTGTGAACTTAGAGCTGGGCTGCTGCTATTATGAAAGCCACAGCAACAGACACAATTATGCTATATAGTTTGTAATAATTTTACCCTATGTATTATTCCAGAACAAAACATCACAATGTCAGGATTAATCCCTTCATTTTATATAGAAACCAAATAGAAGCTGTATTATTGATCTGTTTGCTTTATTTACCAGTGTACACTAGTGTAATCTGTCTGCTGTGCAAAAAGCCAGGTCAAGGATAATAATCCTCACCTAATCCACTGTCTAATTTCAGTTTAACTGTCGTTGCTTTTCTATCCCTTTCCCTAACCTTGGCACAGTCATGTATCTGCTCTGATCAGGCTTTGTCATACAGAGGCAGAGATGTCACCATCCCAATGCAGTTCCTGGAAAGATGTGTTCTCAACCAATTTGTATCTCCGAGGACTTTGTAGTATAAATGCCCTACCAATCTAGACTGCATTCATTTTCAATTCATTGTAGCATTCAGAGATGTAATAGAATCTTCAGATTGGAAGTTCCATATAGTGAATGCTTTATGTCATCTTGATTGGAATTCAGTAAAAATGTCTGGAACATTGTTACAAGTTGTAATAAGTTTTTCTGCACTCTTTCTCATGTCTTTTTGCAATACGTACAGTTATTAAAGTGTCTTCTGTTGGCTAAAAGCTAAAATTTCTTTGACTTTAGAAAAGTTACTGCATCTCCAGTTGTAAGTTAAAACATTTGATCCCCAGGTCAGTAACTGTTTTTGGAAGCTTTTCTTTCATTCATTTTTTTTTGCATATCATAAATCATGGATATGGATAAAATGGAGAAGTCCGATACATAGGTTAACTTTTGTGGAAATGGCTCCAAAAATTCCCAGTTAATGATCTGTAATATCTGTATTAAATATAATTGTATATAAATATCTGTAACAATTGGTATCATTGCTTTGAAGTTTTGGGTCTATTACTATTTAACCCTGAGGATTGTGCTTTTCTCTGTTTTTAGATTTCTTGCCCTTTCTTCTGCACTCTACAGGCCTAAGTCATCTTTGCACCTTGGCAAAACAATGTTTGATTGCAGGGAGTGGTTCATTTAAAATGTGGCGATAGATCTATAGTTGGGGTAGGGCATGTCCCAGATCAACTTTAAATTTCAGTGTAAAAATAAAGTTATCCAGTATTTGTGTGCTACATGACAAACAATAAACTGATTTGCACCCATTGCATTGTAACTATAGATGTTCACTGACCCCCCGTGTTCTGGTTCTGGTTTGGGGTTTGGATCCCTATTTTTTTTTTTCTAAAATCCTTTTTAGCAAAAAAAATAAATCACATAATTTTCCTTTTTTTTTTTTCCACCCTACATTATTATTAACCTCAATAACACTAATTTCAAGTCCTTTGCAGTCAATATTGCCCACCTCTCAGGTCACAATATTATTTTCATACACTTTCAAATAAAGACTGCAGCAGTTCTTGCCAGTAATAAGAAGAAGGCCATTGTCATGTCTCGGCATAAGACCAAAAAATCCACCTCTTATGTGTGGAATTATTTTTACACAAATCCCGACAACAGTTGTCTAGCCATTTCTAGCATTGTAAAGTTACAGTCGGTAGAGGTAGAAACCTTAACCATCTAGGAACCTCATCCATGCTACGCCATTTGAAGCGAGTTCATGGAAAGCTTTTGTGAATATCAGAAACTTATGCTAAAAAATAACAACAAGCAGTCCAGCATCAGCTACCTCCCTTCTCTCAGCTAGATCCCAGCACCTGCAATCTACACCCCCAACACCTTCATCATCAATATCCTCACAAGTGATCGGAGTTAATCCTGCATCCAAGTTTCTAAGGTGAGATGACTCCTCTCCTATCCAGGACTCATCAGAAGAATCCTTGAGTGTTAGTCCCACTGCTGCTGATCCTGCTGCTGGTGGTGGATCTTCAACCCAGAAGCAGACCAAGAAGAAGACTACGAATAGTTTAAAACAATTGACTGTTAAACAATCCTTTGCAAGAGGAAGCAAGTATGAAAGCTGTCACCCAGTCGCAAAGCGGATCACAGATGCCATGACGACTATGCTAGTATTAGATCTACATCCAATATCCACCATCATCATCATCATTTATATAGCGCCAATAATTCCGCAGTGCTGTACAGAGAACTCGCTCACATCAGCCCCTGCCCCATTGGAGCTTAGTCTAAATTTCTTAACATACACACACATACATACAGAGAGAGAGAGACAGACTAGGGACGATTTTATTAGCAGCCAATGAACCTACTAGTATGTTTTTGGAGTGTGGGGGGAAACCGGAGCACCCGGAGGAAACCCACGCAAACATGGGGAGAACATACAAACTCCACTATTAATGCAGCTGGTTTTAGACAGTTACTGGAAGTCTTCTGTCTCCGTTATCAAATTTCATCACAAAACCATTTTACTTGAAAAGCTATTCCTCACCTCTACCAGAAGGTTTGTAAAAATGTAGTTATTGGGCTACAAAATGCCATTCTTCCCACTGTACACTTAACCACTGATATGTGGACAAGCGGAACTGGGCAAACTAAAGATTATATGATTGTGACAGCCCACTGGGTTGGTGATTCACCTTGACCAGCAGGGACAACAGCAGAATGTACCCAGAACGTCGCATTTTTCAGAGGCAGGCTACTCTGTGTATCATCTGTTTCACTAAGAGGCATATTATTATTATTATTATTATCGTAGATTTGTAAGGCACCACAGTGCTCCACAGCGCCGTACAGTAGGGAAGACAAGGACATACATAAAACAAAGCATGCTCTTATGTAAAATGAACTACAAATTCCATGAGGAAGGCCATTACCTGCAATTACATCAAAGTACACAGACTTCTGTGATGGTGGATTCCAGCGGGGGGTAAACTAGTATTGTTTGAGGATGATGTACATACTGATGAGCATGAATATGATGACAGTATAGATTGCAGATGCTGAGAGAAGGGAGCTAGCTGATGCTGGTATACTTGGTAATATTTTGGGTAGTATGGCATATTGACAATATTATATTTTTCTACGGTAAACTTTCACCTTTATTAGAGAGGTGTTTTCTTTCTTTGAAAGGTACAAGCTTTTTATTCACATTTTTGTTTCCCTGACTTGAAAGCACTATGCACTTGAACATAGGCTGTAGGGAATGAGGTAGAGGGATTAGTGTCATCGTAACGGAGTCTTGAGAGTGACAAGAACAGTGTCACCTCTCCTGTTTCTGTATGAGCTATGGCACAGTAGAATGTCACTGGAGACTTTTAAGAACACTGACAGCCCTATTATTACAATTTCTGTTTCAGCACTGAACCCTGCCACCTCTCCTGTTTCTGAGTGAGCTATAGTACAGTAAAAATGTAACTGTAGATTTAGACAAAGACTGCCTGCCCTAGTATTTGTATTTCAACGATGACAATTAGCAATGGAGCTCTCCTCTTCTTGTGTTACCTATCTAACACAGTACAATGTGACTGCAGATTTAGAAGACCAAGCGTGCCAGCCCTATTATTTCTATATCAGCAATGGCAATTGGTAATGGAGTAGTGGAACTCTCCTCTTTGTGTATTACTTATATAACACCGTACAATTTGACTGCAGATTTAGAAGACCAAGTCTTCCAGCCCTATTATTTCTATTTCAGCAATGATAATGAGCAACGGAGCTCTCCTGAATGTCACTGGAGACTTTGAAGAACACTGCTACCCCTCCTCTTTCTTTTCTACCTATGACGCTGCCCAACTGCACTAGACTGCCAAGAACTGTGCTACCGCTTATGTGTCCCTCTGTGAAATGGCGCAGGATCGCCATGGACGGCCGTACTTGTAGAATCCAAAACTCATGAGATCCGACGACGTAACAATGACTATTTTCCTCGTTTTCAATTCCGAGGGCATGCAAAAGTACTCTGATCTGCTAAGGTTGGGTGTGTTCGGTTCTCGAGGAACCGAGCCTGAGCATCTCTAATTGTAACATGGTTTATCCAGGATCAAATTTACTTTTATTATACACAAGCACCAGAGGAATTGATGCAATGTATTTCATTCCGGTTAGTAGTGAGAGCAAAGCCACTCTGTATTGATTAGAAACTTGACGGCCTGTCAGTTGTGTTGCGACTATGCTAGGAACATGTTCTCTTCGCTCCATAGGATTTTTAAAAAAATGTTTTGCCAATGGAGTGCAAGCAGGAAGAATGAAGAGGATTTTGGTGAACAATAAAGTTGTGAATGAGAGTATGTGGGGGAGTCTTTTGACTATATTTTTATCAGTGGACCCTGGATGTCAGGGTATGATGGCGCTTGTAGTTTTACACATGCCAGCATGATCTGGTAGCCCATAGGTATCCTGGCACTAGTAGTTCTTCAAGTGACCGTATATCCAGTTTAAGCATACCAGATATTGCTGAGACTAGCAGTGCACCAGGAAAAATACTAATCTATGAATTTAAAGTTTATTAGCTTACACCCAGACATATACACATATTTGCTGATTAGCACAGATTTTAAGATATGTAGGACTCATTATAGGGGCATAGATATGTTATTTTTACATGTTACTTTTCTTAAGCGTACCTTAGGTGCACAATATGTACAACTCTGCATTAGGCCCATTTACCAGAAAAGCAACAACTGTTTTATTTGTAGAAACAAACATCTGCTAAATAAAATTGTATGCTAATGTCCTGTAGCTTTTAAATGTGTAGTATTTGTTCTGTCTTTTCATTTTATCCTGACTCCAACATGACATATGATTCTACTAGACTGCTCAGTGAGAGAGCCAAGGTTGCCAAAAAAGGATAATAACATATTTTACACCCAGCAGGTGAGTAAGCTCAGCAGCTCTGAAAAGACAGGACCAATTAAGGTTAAAAGCCATCAGTGCAACCAGGCATAGTGGAAAAGAGCACATTACATCAAAGAGCTTCTTTTCCAAAACACGAGCTGAAAGATGCCAACTAATAAGTGTTTCAGAATGCCCTTATGAAAAGAATTCTAATAAACCTTCCTTTGTTTGACATTGTTTTAATTTTATTGTAGTTGATCTACATTTCGGTTTGCTAATGGATATATTTGAAATGTATTTATCTTGGAGTTTTGATTGTTAAAATACACATGCATTGACTCTCACAGCGAGATCATAAATGTTTTGAACTACTGCTAATTTCACTGCCAGGGAGTGATTTAGAATTGAACATAGGTCTGTAAATTTACAGAGGCAAATATGGACTGACTCAAGTTAAATACTTTCACCTATATTTACGGTTACATTCCTCTTAGACGCATCTGAACTTTAAATACAGATCTAACCAACACACAGTTTAGTACTTTCGTCACAAGCATAGAACTAGTAAATACTTTGCATAGGCGCCAACAATATGCCAGCAAGGGATGCATTTCAGACATACAGCTAACCACAATCACATGTGTAGCTAGGGGATGTGGTTAATGCGTATTTCCACGTGAACGTGCACGTGAATACTCATGATCTAGCTCTTGAAGACCAAGGGCCTGCAAAGGAAAACAAATTTTCTATGAGGCATAAAATTGCGACGCACTCATGCACTTGTCACCTTGACAAAGACTTTTTGAAGTTGAAACGCGTTAAGGTGCAGCAGCGGAACCTGTGTTTTGCTTCTTGCGGAAAAGCCCAATAAGACGTTGGCAGTCCGGGTGCGTTCAGTCTGATATTTGGACATTCCATTTAACATCTGGTACGAGTATATCACTTCACAGAGTCTGTTCTTAATTATAAGTTTTTAACATTGGTAAAAATCAAACTCACATTTATTTCAGTTTTTAGCTCCTTGTGTTATATGGGATTACGCTATGGTATCTTGTTTCTTTCTCTCCTTTTTATGAGCACTACATTGATTGGTGCGTATGAGAAAGCTACATAACTTGTGTATGGAGAGGAAACACCTTGGAATTTTAAATAGCGTGGATAATTGGAATCAAGTTCTTACTGTATCTGTATGCCTATAGGATACTATACCTGGAAAACTATGGGAAGAAAGTTCGGGGTCTAAACCTATCAACCTGAAGAAGGTTTTTGATCAGCGGGCTTGTAACGTTTGACTTTCTATTACTTACTGATTCTGTATCACTTATCTATATTATGTGGTAGTTATTTATGATAGATTACAGAAACATATATACTTTTATATGATAGATCTGTTCTTTGATGTTTAGAGGAAGCCCCAGATCTTATCCTCCCATTTGCTTGTGTATCTTTGTCTTTTCAGCATTTTTTGGGTATAAATGCTTTGAAGATAAGTGGCTGCATCCTTGAGTAGCGTGCCTGTTGAATCTGTAAATTTATTTAGTTACTCATGCACTTGTGTCCACCTGTAAACGAGGCCCTACTGCTCCTACTGAACAGCAGTGTAATAAATAAAATGGTACCTCCATAATTAATATTTAAACTTACTTTATTACATGTAACTAATGCATATCCACAACTAAAGATTCACATTTGAAATGGCACACAGTATCTTTATTAATCTAAGATATAGATTTTCAGATTTAAATGTTTTCACTTTAAAGGGGTTTGAAACCTTCATATGACTTTAGTTTGGCTTGCAATTTCCTGCCATTTTCTTCTGCTATATACATTATAGTATCTCTCTGACTTACTTCTGTCTCTCTGATATATTTTTTTATTATCAGTAGATATGTTTATTTTATTTTCATCAATCTGGAATATGACACAGATTTGCTGTGTTTTCTGTGTTTTAGTTGTACCGGAGAGCAGCTTTGTGTCATATCCAAGGCCGGATTAAGGGAATGGAGGCCCCTGGGCTAAGGGGCCTCCATTCACCCGTGAGGGCCCCCCCCCCGTGTTCGGAGCTGATTGCGCCCCCCCCCCCGTGATCGGAGCTGAACGCACGCCCTCCCCCCGGCACTTACCTCCTTCTCCGGCGCGCTGTGCTCTTTACTGAGGAGATCTCGTGAGAGTGAGACTCACGAGATCTCCTCAGTAAGGAGACTACAGCGTGCCGGAGAAGGACTGCAGGGAAAGTGCTCAGCAGCACTGATCGCGCCCCCGCCCCCGACCGATCAATACTGCTGCTGAGCACTTTTAAGGGCCCCCTGGATGCCATAGGCCCCTGGGCTGTAGCCCAGTTAGCCCTATGGTTCATCCGGCCCTGGTCATATCCATGAACATCAATGCCTGGTGATATAAAGAGACTGCAGAAAAGCACAGAAGGGAGCTAGAAAGCAGCAAAACATGTTTATTAAATTAAAGTTAATAAAGGTTACAGGAGATATGGGCATGGAGGGTTGCATATTGTCCTATTGCAGATGGCCTAGGCTGGCCTTAGCAGAGCCGACTCTGGCATGTGCAAACTAAGTTGCTGCTTGAGGTCCTGCCAGGGCTCTTAAAGATTGAGGGACTTTCCTCCTCCTTTTTTTTTTTCTTTAATTAGGAGTGTGTTGGGCGCTCCAGGTATTGTTGCGCTTCATGGTGACTAGTTTCTTCACCGTTACCAGCCATTTTTATGTGCCCCCTGATCCGTTCTTTCCTTCTCTCTCCATTCACTGTCTTAACCTTCCCTTCTTGGTACCCTCAGAGACTTTACAATTGCATACCCCAATATTCTACGGAGCCAGTAATTTTCCCTGTTACTTTATAGTCAAGGCTGTAAGTTATCGCCAAAGCAGTTGAATATCGCTCGGCTGCATCAGTGAGATTTTTTTTGTAGATTAAGCCGATAGGTGGTTTTCTGTTGTTGTAACAAGCAGAGATAGAAAATAAGTCTTATTGCCAGATCTTAATAAATAGACCCATTAGTATCACAATGTTTTCAAATTGGGGAAATCCAGCTTGGGGATTGCAGATTTACAGCAACCACAGCTTCCACAATGTTAGTTCCTTGTGTTATATTTCATGTAACTCATCTACCACATTATGGTGAGCTCAGTTCCACTGTGTCTTTATGCTAACATTCCATACAATACTTTTCTGGGGGAAAAAGAATAAAGTTTTATGTGCTGTTAAAGTGATTTATTGCTAGATACCAGACATTATGCTACACTAATTAAAAGACTTTTAGATAGATGGGAGATGTGCTGAATCAAAATGAAGACAGTCACCATTTGTAACCAATATGCAAATGAACGATTTTAAACATTTTGCACCATTAAACTAAAATAGCTTTGTATGCTGTAATATATAGAGAATACCTATTAAGGAACAATGGCACAAAAATATAATATATTGCTATTTTACAAACGGTACAAAATCTCTACCTTAACTACAGACTTGGACGGTATAAACAGGTGCTGTGGTGTCATTTAATTAACCGTAATACAGTTGATCACCATTGTATTGTAACACAAAAATTAATCCCCCCTTCTCCAGCCAGTAAACTGGGGTTCTATCTCAATACCAACAATGTAGTAGGAACCAGAGAATAAAAAAAAGTGATCCACTTGCATATCTGATACTGATGTCCAAATGTGTATATTACGCTGAGTTTGCTTTTTTTGTATTGTTCTTGCTGATTTAAACAAATTGTTCTCCCATGTCTTTATTATTCATTGGTAAAGCTATGCAGTTATTTTACAGTCTCTGGATGTGGTGGCCACCTATGGTGCTGTACCACTGGGTACTTTATTCATTTTATATCAGCCAAGAAAGTAATGTGGTGTCTCCCGCTGGTGAACAAATTAAAATAAGATGATAGACTCTGCATTGGTTCAAGGAAATCCTGTGACATTACAGTGATGCTTGATCCCCCCAAGTGAGTGCCCTATGCCCTATAACTGTGTCATACAATAAAATAAGGTACTTGTAGCTGGTATTATTTATTCCTTAACCATATAAAATCCCTAGCTGTATATTTGCTTTTGTGAGTTCTTGAAAAGCTAAAGCAAATGGGAAACATTTTGTCATAAGCGGTATAAATCAGACAATAGTTTAGTTTAGAATATCAAAACGTTGTCATAACCATAAAATTCTGTGGAACATTTCCATTGCTCGAGGGTCCAAAATGAGTCCGTTTATCTTCTGAAAATTACCGTGAATTGTTCAAATGGGACCCACAGTGGTGTTGGCAATGGGAATTATGATTTCAGGACCAATTTCATCTTGTATCCACATGCATGTTCATTCTGCTTTCTGTTCACTCAGTTGAAACTGTGTTTAGCTTTTTTATTTGCCACTTGTATCTCATAACAGGAAAATCCATTTGACACAAAAAGACACTGTGGTGCAGACAGTGATACAAATGTATTATTGTAGGGAGAATGTGTCTGATGTCATTAGAATTTGCTTTAGTAATTTTCTTCAGGAAACGCATAAGCATACATATTACATAGATAGCTTTTTTTTTTTCCTGGAAAATATAGTCTGTTATATTTTAATGCCACCAAGATATTTTATTTTTTATGCTAAGTCCTGGTACCCACAATGAAATCAGAGACTAAAGCTATTTATTTTTTCAACTTTTGTAATATGAAGCTGATCATTTTTCCTGGATGTTCCCCAATAACTCCATTATTCCTGATGCAAATTATTTCTATAGTGGTTGATGTATATGGCTGCAACTGCAAGATCTCTCCGCTGGAATGCCTTTGCCTTTAAGCTCTTAAGCCATTTCTCAAAGAGAGTGTAACTTGTTGAAGCCAGTCTGTAAGGAAGCTCCTCAGTGGTCACGTGATGGCATGAGAAGGAGGGGGCAGTGGACTGTGCTATGAACGAGCATGATGAAAAGAAGGCCATTCCAAAGCCATTCTGCTCACTACATTTTATGTCATGCATTTCAGTTTGCCATGGTAATCTCATGACCTTTTAGTAAACTGTAAATTAATGATTAATAGCATCTTGAAGGAATGAATGCGTTTTCTTACAAGTATCCAGAGTAATTTATGTTAAAAACAAACAAAAAAAACTTGGTCTATAACACAAATACTTCCAGTCCTTGCCACAGCCCAATGGCTCCTTGGTGGGCTAATACCCCCTTTTAATTTTACATCCCTCTATATTTTATCACAGAGTACATTAACATGGACTTAGCTGCTACTTTATGTATAAATGTATCAATGATGACGGACCTGAAAATATACATGGGGGAAAATGTGGCTTCAAAGTTCAACCTAGTAACCCTTTTCTGCTCGTTTTACCTTCATTTATGACTTCAATGAATCATGAGTGAGCAGACATTGTATTTTTTAACACATCATATGCTTTAAGTAAAATGTGCGCAATATGCATGCTTCGTAAATTGCATAGATTTATGCTTTTCGCGTAAATTGCGTACAGCACTAAATTTAATACCACAATCTTCCCTCATGACTACTTTTCTGCTGAGTACCTGTTGATACTCAGTCATTAAAAAGTTATATAAAATAGGCCAGATCTCCTCAAGCCACGCCAAGACTACTTCACTTTTCAGACTTACAACTCCCCATTTGGATGCCAAAAAACAATCCCAGTGAATAAGTTAGTAATAAGGCATTGTATATCTTACCAGGTACAACTGGGGTTTAAAATACTGAGACTGGATTTTAACAAGTTGTGTGAAATGTATAAACTGCCTGTGTGGCATTGCAAGGATTAGGGTGTAGCTATTTCCCTCTTACAGTATACAAAGGCACAGGTATTACTGCCACTGTCTCAGATGACTGCAATCTGTGATTCTCAAATGTGCTGCAAATGTTTTTTTTATGGCAGGAGACTGTGCAGTGACCTATACAATAAGCAATGTGACCACATAAAATACTCTTTGACCGTTAAATAAAAGTTATGACCATTGTATTATACATGGCTAATTGCACTCATTCAAAGTATTTCTAGATGAAAGATTTTCCTATAAAGCTTTTTCCTATTCAGCCTCCAGCTTTGAATGCTAGCACATTATCCCAATAATTTATATTATTGCAGCATAACCCATGGCTTCAATGGGCTCACATAAAGTAATATGATAATAATGAAGTAATACTCATTTAAGGTTGAAGTTTCTTCTCTATTTTCATATGTGCACATTTGTTGTGAGTGATAACATGCCAGAGGGCATGCCAACAATAGCTCATAGGCTTATTTTTATGTTGTCCTCCTTGTCCTAGGACAGCAGTACGGGACTGATGGCAGTTGTGCTGCTAGGGTAGCCTTGATCCTGTCCAACTCAGTCTGTGGCCTTCCTCTTTTTTTATTATTATTATTATTAATATTATTATTATTATTATTATTATTATTATTATTAATTTTTATTTATAGGGCGCCACAAGGTGTCCGTGGCGCCGTACAGGGACAAAAATGAATTACAATACAAGGTGAGACAGCACAGTACAGTTAACATAAAGCACAGTAACTCAGTAAGCTCAATGCGCAGCTAGTGAGGGCGGGGGGAGTATCCGCAAATGACGGGGCCCAAAAGGAGGGCGCGGAAGACAGGGAGACCCCCAGAGGGGGGGGAGGAGGGCCCTCGAGTAGGAGGGCAAAGTAGCTGGAGAGCAGAGTTAGAAGTGGTGGAAACAGGAGGAGAGATGGCCCTGCTCAGAGGAGCGTACAATCTAAGGGGAGGGGTGGACAGACGGAGAAACGCAGGGGAGAGAGGGAGAGTAGAGGGACAAAGGCAGGGAAGGGGAAAGAAGGGGGAGAGGCAGAGGATAAGGTAGGTAGTTAAGTGGGAGACTGGAAGGCTTTAAGAAAAAGGTGGGTTTTTAAAGCCCGTTTGAAACTGGACAGGTTAGGGGAAGTCCTGATGGAGGGAGGGAGCTTGTTCCAGTTAAGGGGGGCAGCGCGGGCAAAGTCTTGGATACGCGCGTGGGAGGAGGTGATGAGGGGGGAAGATAGGCGACGGTCATTGGCAGATCGGAGAGGACGGGATGGAGCGTGAATAGATAGGAGTGTGGAGATGTAGGGTGCAGTGGCGTTGGCGAGGGCCTTGTATGTAAGAGTGAGGAGCTTGAACAGAGTTCTGTAGGGGAAGGGGAGCTAGTGGAGGGATTGGTAGAGGGGGGAGACAGAAGAGGAGCGGCGAGAAAGGAAGATAAGCCTAGCGGCTGCGTTAAGTACAGATCGAAGGGGAGCGAGATGAGAGAGGGGGAGGCCAGTAAGGAGGACGGTGCAGTAGTCCAAGCGGGAGATGATCAGAGAGTGAATAAGGCATTTGGTGGCATCTTGGGAGAGGAAGGGCCAGATGCGAGTGATGTTTCGCAGCTGGAAGCGGCAGGAATTAGCAAGAGATAGGATATGGGGTCCATAGGAGAGAGAGGAGTCGAGGGTGACACCAAGGCAGCGAAGTTGGGGGACAGAGGAGATAGAGGAGTTGTCGACAGTGATGGAGAGTTCGACAGGGGATGAGGTATGGGGGGGAGGAAAAACTATCAGCTCGGTTTTGGTGAGGTTGAGTTTGAGGAATCGAGAGGACATCCAGCAGGAGATGGCAGAGAGGCAGGCGGACACCCTAGAGAGGAGGGAGGGAGAGAGATCAGGAGAGGAGAGGTATAGTTGGGTGTCGTCAGCGTAAAGGTGGTAGTTGACGCCGAAGGAGCTGATGAGTTCACCCAGGGAGGAGGTGTATAGAGAGAAGAGTAAGGGGCCCAGAACAGAGCCCTGGGGGACCCCGACTGGAAGGGTGGACAGGGGGGAGAGAGGCTCAGTGGTGGTGACAGAGAAGGATCGGTCAGCGAGGTAAGAGGTGAACCAGGACAGGACAGGGCCAGAGAGGCCGAGAGACTGGAGGGTGTGGAGGAGGAGGGGGTGGTCAACGGTGTCGAAGGCTGCAGAGAGGTCAAGGAGAATGAGAAGGGAGAAGTGGCCCCTAGCTTTAGCAGAGAGGAGGTCATTGGTGACTTTAGCCAGGGCAGTTTCAGTGGAGTGAAGGGGGCGGAAACCAGACTGGAGAGGATCAAGGAGGGAGTGTTCAGAAAAGTAGGAGGTGAGACGGCTGCAGACGAGCCTCTCGAGAATTTTGGAGGCAAAGGGGAGAAGAGATATGGGGCGATAGTTCGAGAGAGAAGTGGGGTCGAGATTAGGCTTCTTAAGAATGGGGGATACGAGAGCATGTTTGAAGGAGAAGGGGAAGATGCCGCAGGAGAGGGAGAGATTAAAGAGGTGAGCGAGGTGGGAGCAGGTGGTGGGGGAAAGGGAGCGAAGAAGGTGGGAGGGGATGGGATCCAGGGGACAGGTAGTAGGGGGGGAGGAAGAAATGAGAGAGTGGACTTCCTCGCCCGTGGTGGAGGGGAAGGTGTTTAGGGGGGAGGACGGAAGAGTGGGAGGGGTAGAAGAGAGAGTGGAGGAGGAGATTTCAAGTCGGATGGCCTCAATTTTAGAGGAGAAAAAGGAGGCGAAGTCTGAGGCAGTCAGGGAGGAGGGTGAGGGGGGAGGAGGGAGGGGAGGGGGCCAGGATAGTGCTGAAGGGGGCAAAGAGGTGGCGGGGGTTAGAGGACTGGGAAGAGATGAGGGATTTAAAGAACGATTGTTTGGCGAGAGAGAGGGCAGAGCTGTAGGATGAAAGGATGAATTTAAAGTGGAGGAAGTCAGCCAGGGAGCGAGATTTTCTCCAGTGATGTTCGGCGGTACGGGAGCATTTTTGGAGGAAGCGGGTAAATTTGGAGTGCCAGGGTTGGGGTTTGGAGCAGCGGGGGTGGACGGAGTGGGCAGGGGCGAGTGTATGCAGAGCGGAGGTGAGGGTTTGATTGTAGAGGGAGACCACCTGGTTGGGGCAGGCCTGGGAGGAAAGGGGAGAAAGGAGGGTATCGAGAGAGGAGGACAGAGAGACAGGGTAGAGAGCGTCGAGGTTGCGTATGGACACAGTAGGTTTGGGCAGGGGGAGGGGAGCAGGAGAAGAGGAGAGGGAGAAGAAGAGGAGATGGTGGTCAGATAGAGGAAAGGGAGAGATGGAGAAGTCGGAGAGATTACAAAGGTAGGAGAAGACAAGATCAAGATAGTGACCAAGGCAGTGGGTAGAGGAGGAGGTCCATTGGGTGAGACCAAGGGAGGAAGAGAGGGTGAGCAGTTTGCTGAAAGCAGGGTTGGTGGGGTTGTCGATGGGGAAGTTAAAGTCACCGAGAATGATTGAGGGGAGGTCAGAGGAGAGGTGGTGAGGAAGCCAGGCAGCAAAGTTGTCAAGGAAGAGGGAGGTGGGGCCAGGGGGGCGGTAGATGACAGTGACACGGAGGTGGATGGGGTAGAAGAGGCGGATGGAGTGGGCTTTGAAGGAGAGGGAAGGTTCAGGGGGAATGACACGAAAAGTACAGGTGGAGGAAAGGAGGAGGCCCACTCCACCGCCTGGGCGGGCACCAGGCCTGGCGGAGCGGGTGAAGGAGAGGCCACCATAG